>NC_043701.1:2971320-2976523 GCF_006229205.1 Suricata suricatta
AGGGTGTCATGCTGAGTGAAATAAGTCAGGCAGAGAAGGACAGATACCATATGTTTGCACTCATAGGTCTAACAGGAGAACAGGAAAAACCTAATGGAGGACCAGGGGGAGGGGAAGAGGGAAAGAGAGTTGGGGAGAGAGAGGGACACAAAATTTGAGAGACTATTGAATACTGAAAACGAACTGAGGGTTGAAGGGGGAGGAGGGAAAAGAGGTGGTGGTGATGGAGGAGGGCACTTGTGGGGAAGAGCACTGGGTGTTATATGGAAACCAATTTGACAATAAACTACTTAAAAAAAAGAAATTCTGGGTCCAGTTTTTTTTTTATAACTTTAAAAAAATGTTTTATTTATTTGTTGAGAGAGAGAGGGAGACAGCATGAGCAGGGAAGGTCAGAGAGAGAAGGAGACACAGAATCTGAAGACAGGCTCCCAGCTCTGAGCTAGCTGTCAGCACAGAGCCTGACATAGGACTCGAACCCATGAATGTGAGATCATGACCTGAGCCAAAGTCGGACGCTTAACTGACTGAGCCACCCAGGCACCCTTGGGTCCAGTTCTGATACCACTGACCATTACATGCATGGCTCACGTCAGTCCTGGATGTGGATGTTTTCCTCTCCTTTTAGGAATAGTACCTTATACTTCACACTGGCTGTGTATGTCAGGGGCCTCGGGGAAGTGTTTGTTAGCCCTGTCCTAAAAGCCACTCCAAGCATTTCAAAAAGTCAATAGAAATTTACATTAGGGCCATGATGGGATGACTCTGAGTTGAGATGCTCAGAGATATAAAAAACTTGACCTTCACATTAATAATGGGGAACTGGGTATCTGTTTATGAAAAACGTTGACTCTCCAGTGCTCCAACCCTCCCCTGCAGTGTGGGCTTCTTCATCCATCTTGCTGGATGTAGAAACCAGAGAGCTACAGGCGAGGGTTAAATTAAATTCCAGTCCAGACAGGCAGAAGCATCTGTTTTGCAAGCCTTCTCCTTAATCCTGGCACTTGGCCCACAGATATGGAGACCTTGCTTCTGTGTATCTGCCGGCTGAGCCGAGTCCTGGGCGCTGACAAGCCTCAATGGAAGAGACAATGGCGTCACCTCCGCTGAACACATGTACTCTCGGGCTCTGGCCCTTGCCTTGGAATCAGGTCTTCTGAATGCCAAGGGACCACAGCTTATAGTCCTTTGTGCTGCCCACTGTCAGCGGTTCTGGGAAGACTTAGGGGTCCAATATATGCTCTGGGTTGGGGGTAACTTGCATACCAATCACCCCCCGGGGTGGGCCTGCACTGGCTGCCCATCTTTTTCACCGTGTTATAGTCGAGATGTAATAAAAGGAAGGTCTGAAAAAGCCTATGGCGCCCTCCCCGCAGAATGACCTTGGCTGGTGCCAGACAGGAGCCCAGAAAGTAGGTCCCCAGAACAGACACGGGCTGTCCGGATGTGGAGGGCCCGTATCCCGCTGTGAAGCTACAGGCCCACCCAGAACAAGACCACATCACCAGGACAGTTTTGGATCTCATCCTTTCTTGGTCCTTCCTCTAAGAAGGGCGGTTCTTGAAAAGAAACCCTTTCCTGGAAATCTGTCCCGGAAGTGAGGGGTCTCAGGGGCCTGGGACTTCCCCAGTGGCTTCTGAGGTTTGCGCCCAGGGCCTTATGCATATGAACAGCCTCCTCATGAGGTCTGGCTCTGCCTCCCGCCCTGACCTCCTATGGTGCACACCACGTGCTTCCCCATGGACCTGTCATTCGTAGAGCGCTCCAAAGACAGCAACAGTGGGGACGAGAAATGTGCAGTCAGGTGGACAGCCAACCCTAGAGTGCCCGCATCCAGGCAGGGAGAGCTTGGGGACAGCACCCTGTGTCTGCATGCTGGGCTGGCCACATGCAGGGATGGGGCGAAGGACAGGTGATGAACTTACAGAGGGAGGGTCTAGACCACACAGCCACTGTGGATAACAATTCAGCGATTTCTTTTATTGAGATACACATACATTACCGTGCCAACCAGCAGTTCCCCTTCTAGGCATTTACTCAGGAGAAATGAAAACATATCTCCGTGTGCTACTCTGTATGCAAACATTCACGGCAGCTTTATCCAAAAAAAAGCCCCACACTAGAAACAAATGTCAAATGCTAAATGTGTGAACAAATTACGGTGTTTCCACACAATGGACCGGGACTCAGCAATAAAAAGTCTGATGCGCAGACACAGCCAACACGGGGGACTCTGACGGCATTATGCTAACAGAGAAGCCAGCCACACGGACGACGTGCCTGAGTCCATTTATAAGACATTCTAGAAGTGGGCCACAGGGATGGCCCCCTCATCCCTGGTTGTTGGGGACAACCACAGCAGGTAGAAGAGGGACATGATGGGATGTTTTCAAACTTCCTGGAAACTTGCGATTTAAAACCGTGAGTTTTATTTTTTAATTTTTTCAATGTTTTTATTTAGGTTTTGAAAGAGAGACAGAGCATGAGTAGGGGAGGAGCAGAGAGAGAGAGGGAGACACAGACTCCAAAACAGGCTCCAGGCTTTGAACTGTCAGCATAGAGCCCGACTCGGGGCTCGAACCCATGAACTGTGAGATCATGACCTGAGTCGAAGTCAGACGCTTAACCTACTGAGCCCCCCAGGAGCCCCCCAAGACCGTGAGTTTTATTACAGGTCGGTTCTGCCACAGCGAGCCTGCGGTTATGCACATGGGACCACCGCACACCTGTCTCTCCTCGAGCCTGTCCACCCGGTCGGCCCCTCCCACTGTCCTCTTTCCTGGTCAAGGGTGCCGTGAAGGTTAACCTGAGCCAGTGTCACCAAGGTAAACAGGCGGGCGCTCTGTGTCCAGCCCTCTGGGGGGACAGTCTGGAGCACAGAGAAGACAGAAAGGGGACATAAAAACAACACAAAGTCAACAAACACCAAGGGGCACGCATGGCCTTTCCATCATCTGCCCCGAGGCTAGCCCAGTGTGGGAACATGATGGCTGCCTGATCATTTTTGCACAGGAATAGAGGCGCAGTACCCGCGACCAGCACCTGGCGGGTCCCCTGTCCAGGGGTGTCTGCCCGGCGCTTCTCTTCAGGGAAAGGGCTGTGAGCAGGAAGAGGGCTGACCCCAGGGCTGTGGACAGCTCTTCAGGTGACTGACCCTCATGCCCGACAGAAAGGGCTCAGGAGGCAAGCCTCTGATTTCACGTGACTTAGACCGAAGGGGGAGGGTGTGTGCAGTGCAGACCCAGAATGCACGAATCCAAAGGGGCGGCTCACAGCGGATCTCACCAGGTGGAGCCCATGGCAGGTTCCAGAGCGGGCAGGACACGGGGCACTCAGAAGCATCAGGGACCGTGCCCCTGGCTGGGGGTGACTCCAGGCAACAAACAGCAGGCTGTCTCACCCCCGTGGTTCGGATTATCATCCTAAAGAGGCTCTTCTGAGCATCAGGAGACACATCGCCCCAAGCACGAATAATCTGAGGCCGGCCACTCTCTCTCTGAGCTTGTCAGTTTCCCGGGAATCTTTAGTCACTTGTTTCCAGAGACAGAAAGGTTCTGTCAGCTCCAGCGACACTTACTGATGACAGCAAGTTGTGGAGGGCAGGCCCAGCTGACCCCAGATCCGGGCCCCATCTTCAGAGACTCATTTGCTTGAGGGGCCCGGCACGCACCTTCTTCTGAGTCAACAGTGCTGCACTGAATTAGTTTCCTCCACTGTCGGCAACACGGAAGGAATGCCTCCCACGATGGGAATGGCTCGAGGGACACGAACGTGCCGTGTGGAGTCAGCAAGGAACACGTGCTGCCTTCACCTCGTCTCCACCTGGGCTGGTGGGCGGCGGTGACTTGGCAGGAAAGAATGGTTGACACCGCCTGCTTTTGCCTGTGGCTGCTGGCTTTTCTCCCACCCCGGGCCCAGCCCTAGCCAGTGAGACCTTCAGCACCATGGAGAGAGCAAGGTCTGCGGGGCGCCCCCTCCTGCACCGCCACGCAGCCGGGGACACCAGCCCCCGCCAGAGAAACCCTTCTCTCTGAGGCCGTAGGATGAGGGAGAGAAGTGTGCCGGGCAATGCATGCATATTGGAACCGTTTCTAAACATTCCACTCAGAAAAAAAATACATATTTACAACAAAGTGAGTAGCAGTTTAATGTGGAAAGATGTTCGCTCTGGGGGCCGGGCGGTTGGCGGGGACTCTTGGAGGAGGGGTGTGGACACTGGGCAAGAAGGGTCAGCGGCTGGGGGTGCAGTGCACATGGAGGCGGACGTCTCCGGAGCACGTGTGTGGGTGTGGACCCCCGGGAGCACGCCCTGTCTGGGGGCCGTGTTTGGACACGCTACTGACGTGACCGCTCCCGGGAGGCACCTCGCGGGTCTTCCTCCTCCCTCACTGTGGGCCAGACACATCGATGTCTGTGCTCTTCCCACAGAGCCTGGCATCGCCCCAGACTCCTCGGCTCTACCCTCGGAGCCCCAGGAAGCCATTATCATTGATCAGAGTTGACACTCAGGATGAAATTTATTTTGTATCCAAATGCAGGGAAGGGGGGTTGATTAGACTTGGCCATATTATAGAAGATCTTGGTTCCTCCTCGAGAAGAGCAGGTAGTGCCTTCGACACACTGAAGCAGAGCAGGCATTTAAATGCCCACCTCGTTATTCTGGAGTATTTCCTATAACCTTTCCGTGAACTCTATGAGTCAGGCACTTTATGTCCATTATATATATGGAGCAATTGTGCCCGGAGAAGCAAAGGAAATCTTCCCTGATTACACAGGTTAAGAGGTGGCCTGGGAATTTATTCCCAGATCTCTTTGACTCTAAAGTCATGTTCCTTTGAAAATGCTTCCTAAGAGTGAGTATTCTGGAGGGAGGAAGGGAGCAGTGGGGAAGGAAGAAACACCCAGACCAAGCACTAGTGTAGATCTGTGAGCTGTCCACAGTTCTGAAAATATGTGAAAGCCAGTAAGCGGGGGTGGGGTGGATTCTCACCACTGCATTTTGATGGTATTTTAGGAACATCACTTTCTTCTACATTTTGGCTTCACATTAGTACATTATACAAGCAATCCTATTCATGCAATTCCTGGCAGTGGTAAGGGTAGCTGGCTGGGCAGAGCCAGCCTGTCTGCCTGGAAGGCCGGGGGCAGGGCCCCTGGGGATCTGTTGGGGCCCATCCAGCCAGAAGTGCTGTGTGGCCTTTGG
>NC_043701.1:2976623-3019759 GCF_006229205.1 Suricata suricatta
GACCCTAGATTCTGGTGCGTGGGCTGGTCCCCTGCAGGGATCCATGAGGAGAGGGCCAGGAAGGAAAGGCAGTGAGCCACCGAGGCACTAACACGTGCTGAGAATTCTCAGCACTGCCCTGGTGAACACACTACCTTGAATCTTCTCATGCACCAGGCTCAGCTCGCAACGGGAGGCAGGCTGCTGGAGATTTAATTAGAGGGGCATGGAATAAACACTTGAAATCTGTCTTCATTTTCCAGGAGAACACCGGCCACCCATAACCACTATGAGTTGGATTTCTCCAGCCACTGAGCTGTGCCACGTTCCAAGCCTTCACTGCTCCCCACCAAACCTCCTGATGGAGTCCACACTCCAGATCCCCCTTCCTTCAGTCTTCTCTACCCATGTGTGAAACTCACTCAAGCCTGCTGTTTTCATCATATCGGCTCTACGTAATGCCTGTGTCCTTACTATGAAGACCCATCACACCAGGGCGGTGCGAGGTTCCTTACATTGCAGGGCTATCCTCATGCCCCACCCCAACCCTACCTCTACCCACGCAGAGCCCCCCTGTGAACACCTGTGCTCCAGCCTGGGCCGAAACCCCACGAATTCCAGAAGATGCTGGCTTACTGCAAAAGTCAAGCCTGTTTAATGACCTACCCGACCTGGAATACCTCCTCTCTCTCTCCATCTATTGAGAACGGCAACTTGCTCAACTGTAAGGCTCAGCTCAATCCTGATGCCGACAACTTTCTGTTCTTCTGTGCTCGGGGTTTAAAATACTCTTTTGGGCCACTTAATTATATACTGTTACAAAGTCTGTCTCTCTTCTTTTCAACATGATTTTGAACTTCTAAAGGGTAGCCACCATGCTTCTGTTACTGAATAGAGCATCTCGGTAAATACTTGCTGACTTACATCATCTTGTTTGCTTCCATTGGAGGCAAAACATGAATGCCTTACAAATTAAGTGTGACAGGTCAGATTCAGATGGCATGAAAAAGAATTTACTGAGCATGGAGAATTATAGATAGTTGAGGTTACAAACATCTCCTTTAAGAGAGAATTATAATTACTTGAGGGTCACAGAATAAGCCTTAGTTTTGAAAAATGATTGAAGGGAATTTTATTCTTTTTAAAAAATGTTTATTTATTTTTAGAGAGAATAAGAGTGCCAGTGGGGGAGGGGCAGAGAGAGAGAATCCAAGCAGGCTTTGTACCGTCAGCGCAGAGCCCAACATGGGGCTGGAACTCATGAACCATGAGATCCTGACCTGAGCCAAAGTCAAGAGTTGGACACTTGACTGACTGAGCCCCCCAGGGGCCCCCAAGGGAATTTTATTCTAACAGGGGTGTATCATTCCCCCCCTTCTAGGAGAAAGAATTTCAGCTGGCCAGAAAGTAAAGACTAATAATATATCATCACGAGACTACAAATATGTATAGGTGCATGCTACAATATGAAGAAATCACATTCCCACATGTTCACTAAAAGTAAAATTCTCTACTGTGCATTTTGCATGTATCACTCCACTTAATTCTTACAGTGTGCCTATGAGGGGAGCACTGTTATATCACCTTCTTAAAAATTTGGACGCATAGGGGCACATGTACCCCAATGTTCATAGCGGCACTGTCGACAATAGCCAAATCATGGAAAGAGCCTAAATGTCCATCACCTGATGAGTGGATCAAGAAGATGTGGTATATACACAATGGAGTATCACATGGAATGAGGAAGAATGATATCTGGCCATTTGTAGCAATGTGGATGGACCTCGAGGGTGTCCTGCTAAGTGAAATAAGTCAGGCAGAGAGGGACAGATACCATATGTTTGCCCTCATTGATCTAGCAGGAGAAACCTAACAGAGGACCAGGGGGAGGGGAAGGGGGGAAAGAGATTTGGGGGGAGAGAGGGATGCAAAACATGAGAGACTACTGAGTACGGAAAACGAACTGAGGGTTGAAGGAGGAGGTGGAGGGGGAAGGAGGGTGTGGTGGTGATGGAGGAGGGCACTTGTGGGGAAGAGCACTGGGTGTTGTATGGAAACCAATTTGACAATAAACTGTTTAAAAATAAGTAAATAAAAATCTGGTTGAGCTCAAAAAAGAAGTGCTAGCATAGTCCTTGATGCATAGTAAATATCCAACTATCTAATGCTTTATCTTATAATCTTTATAATCTATAATTAAAACATGATTCTTGTTCATGATTCATTAAAGGTATCTGGGAATTGAAAAAAAAATAAAATTTCTCAAAAATAAAGTTATTTTTTAAAGAAATTTGGAAACTGAGATCTGTTGAACTAGGACGACTGTCAAGGTCAGTGGCGGACCGAGGGTTCAGATTCAGAGCCGCAGGGGAACACAATGAAGTTAACTCCGCGCTGCGGCAAGGTGCTGGGCCTGTGTATGTTCTAACCCCAGATGTCCAGTTGCTAGATGATTCCAGTGCTCTTCTGCATCCCAGCCCGTGGAGCCAGAGAGCAATTCTGGGCACAGAGACCTATATCTCAGTTTATAACTTTCAGATACAGAATGTGACTTTGTAAGTCAATTAGAATCCCAAAGGAGTACAACTCTTGTATATTTCTCTTTGGTGCCCGCAAAATATCAGTCAATGAGCTAACTTAGGGCAATAATATCCAAATAAGACAGCCTGGCATGTAAACAAAACTGTATGTTCACATATTTCTTCATGTCCTTTCTATTATTATTTCATCTGCCAACCCCCCATGTCAATGCCAGCCAATTAAGAGCTAGGGCAAATTTCTCTTAAAACCAATTTAGGTTATAAAGCAGATACTTTTCACTAGTCCATATCATTTTCAGGATGAGGCTAATAAATATGAGAAACTGTAATCACTCAGAAATACATTTTTTCTTTTATAAAAGCCCTCGAGCCAAAGGAAAAAAAACTAATTCAAGAAAAAAGTCATATCAGGAAAATGTCAAGAAGCAGCCAAATCTACAAAAAAAATTACTTCTATGAAAACACACAGTGGATCCTTAATAGAGAACATTTAGCCAGGGCTAAATCTCTGCCACAGAAGATTACTTTCTCTTGCTGACTTTCTGATACACGAACGTAGTGAAATATTTTATGTTAAGAATGACTAGCTTTAAGTCTGGGTTAACAAATTTGTGTAAAAGACACATGTCTGTTTAAGAATACGCAGTTTGACTTATCTATAGATAGGGTGTGGAAGACAAACAGATCTTCCCTTCGGTTGTAGATCTTTGGGTTGATGCAAACACCGCTGCCCTGGGATTCTCGCTGTGGCCCTAGGCAGTACTCGCGAAGACCGGACCCAGCTCCCGCCACAGAGGTGCGATCCGCCACAGAGAACTCGAGTACACGGGACAGGGAGGGCCTCTTTCTGGCTTGTGAGTGACACGGAAAAGTGAGTGGGCCCTCCCCAAATCCTTCTGGCAAAAAGGAAGGAAACCAGAATTCAGAGCACTGAAAATTTAACTCTTCTCTGTGACTGGTTGGCCAGCCTGAAGCTGAGACAAAATACAAGTTATAAATGACAGGTAACCCCATCCTGCAGACTGCATGGCCTCCGGCTTACGGTCAAGTCTTTAGAGGACAGGCAGCAAGAGGGAAGTGAGAATTTATGGGAAAGTACAGATCTGTGTCGTCAGAAGGACCGAGGAAGGGTCCTTGTTTTTTGCATGATGAGTAATGCAAATCTAAGTAATTTAATACAAGCTTAGTTTTGTTTTATTTAAATATTTTAATGTTTCTTTATTTTTGAGAGAGAGAGGGGGAGAGGGAGAGAGAGAGAGAGAGAGAGAGAGAGAGAGAGAGAGAGAGAGAGAGAGAGAATATGAGTGGGGGAGGGGCAGAGAGGGAGAGACAGAACCTGAAGCAGCTCCAGGCTCTGAGCTGTCAGCACAGAGCTTGACACGCAGCTCAAACTCTGGCCAGCAAGATCCTGACTGAGCTGAAGCTGGACACTTCACCGACTGAGCCACCCAGGTGCCCCTGCTTATTTTTGCTTTAGAGACATAACTGTGCCTTCTTCTCTACCCCAAACCCACCTGCAGCACAAGCCTTAGAAGGCGGGCTGCGTCTTTCCCGCGACCAGTGGCCTGGTCGCCCGCACAGGCAGTGGACTTGAGGCATCTCTAAGGTTGCAAAGACTTGAGACCTGAGGGCTTGTCCCGTTCAGAAATCCACTGTCTCGTTAATACAAATGAGATGTCAACAATATTTGGAATTAATTGATTGATTCATTTCCCACAGATGATCTTATGACAAAGAGAAGGAGGTGGATGGGCAAGTAATGTGGTTTTCGGGGTGCTGTGTCAGTCTGTACGGGTGATGGGCTGGACCACAGACGTCCTCATCCCCCGGGGCTCTTTTCCAGTAAAGGTCTTTCAATCACACAGAGGTCCTTAGGACATATCCACTAGCGCCATTAAGGATCTGCTCTTTGCAGCTGTGACTGTAACTCAAGGGGGTGTCCTGACAGCTCGGGGCCTGGCGTCGGCCAGGCTGGCCCCGGCACCCTGCTCTGCTGTACACGGGCAGGGAGGGGCTGGCATTGATTTGATGTCTCAGCTCTCACTGTAAGTGAGGATAAGAATGTGTCCTTGGGGGACCGGGTGGCTCAGTAGCTGATGTCTGACTCTTGATTTCAGCTCAGGGCATGCTCCCAGGGTCGTGGGATCAAGCCCCACATTGGGCTCTACACTGGGCATAGAGCCTACTTGGGATTTTCTCTCTCTCTCTCTCTCTCTCTCTCTCTCTCTCTCTCTCTCAAAAAAAAAAAAGAGTGCTTTTCTTGCAGGCTATGGTGCTGGAGTAAAGATGCACAGAAGTCAATCCATAAATGACAATGATTATTACTGTGATTATTTTAAATACCAAAGACAGCACATCCCGTGTTTACATTCTCCATGGGGGGTATCTTTGTCATCAACATAAAACAAAGTCATAACGCAGACCATCACCTCCTCTGGTCTGGGGCTGGTCTGGCAGAACCTCGAATAGACTCTGAGTCTACTTCTAACTTCTGGCTGATGCAGTCACGTGGTATCACAAAGCGTTAAGCATAAAATGCTTTTCGAGTTTTAAGTCTTACAAATTTATACAAGATGGAATGAAACATCCATCATCTATAATACATTCCATTGTCCTACAAGGGGTACGTAAATCTCATGGCATAATGACGCCCCTGACGGCCATGACCTTTGAAGATGCGGATCTGCTTGACAAAATGACAGAATAATTCCTCCTGAGTGGGAAACATCGGAGTTTACCTTTAAAATATGCTTTAAATGAAAAATTCCTATGGATACTTAATTTTTACCACAGTGGTTTACCTTCAGTTTCTCAAAGCTTGATTTGTCTCATAGCCCAGCAGAAATTATGAATCTCATGTTGCTCATATCTACACACATCTCTCTTTGGTCTCGAGGCCAAATGAAATTATTTTCCCCATGTTTGTTCTCCAAGGAGATGCCCGCGTTCTACTTAAACGTCGCAGGAAGCAGACGGATGCAGTTGTGAACTGTTCATGCTACTGATTCATGTTCTCTGATTCACGCTTAACTTTTCAGCAATTCCTGCGTGTTCAGGTCAGGAAAAGAAGGATGCGGGCCCGAAATAATCCGAGGCCATCCATGCAATCTCGGCAGCAGCACAGCTCAATCTCTTTGAACATTTCCTGAGCCCTCACCTTTCCAAAGTGCTGCGAGGGAAACCCCAGAGGCATGAAGGAGAGGATGAGGCGGGAACAAGAACCCGGAGGGGTGGGAGAGGCGATGAGACCAGGAGGAAGGAGGAGGGAGGAGGGGAGAGAAGGTTGAGAGCCGTCCTTGCCTCTTATTTCCTAGCCCTGCAGCTGTTTTGCCGTGTGCCTGACTCGGCAAATGGCTTCAGCAGACTTTAACCAGTGTCTTTCCTGCCTTCGGACTCTGGACGTGAGCTCCTGAGAGATGGACTGCATCCCTGTGTGGTGCGGGGGTGCACCCACCCAGCCCCGAAGCCTTCTGACCACATCTTTCCTTCCCACACGTTCCCAAATCGTGCATTTTTGAGAGACCAGATAAGTCAAGGGGGGCACTCTATTTTGGATATAATGGGAACTCTTGTGGGAGTCCGAGGGCCATCCACTGTGCCTGGGAGACTGCAAGGCGCAGGGAAAGTCCGTCCTGCAGGACCTAGCCTTGGACCTCGGGAACCAGACCAGGACACAGGTGGAGGTGTTCTACGAGGGGGGGCTTCACAATGGGCAGGTAACGGGACTGGCTCATGGCGCCCCCAGGACCCTCGATAGAGTTAGCCAGGGAGGAGCCAGCGACCTCACAGCATCAGGACACCGCACTGCCAAAACCGAGCTGTCCGATTTCCTGCCCTTAGTTCTACGAACGGAGCAACCACTCCGTGTTCTACGCTTTCTTTCTTCTGAATATGTCTCATGAAAAGAAAATGAAAGAACGCTCTTACCCATGAGGAATTTTGCTCAGGACATAATATCCAGTGTAGGAGTGTTGGTATATCTGAAACAGACAAGAAGAAAAAAAAAAAAAAGAAAGAAAAAAGCAAGCATTGAGACAAAGGCTGTGACTGTGAGAGTTCTCAGATCATTGTGAAGCCTAGGAAACATCAGGGGACGAAGGGGAGTTAATCAGGGGACCTGGAGGCAAAGTCTTTAATCGACTTAGAAAGGTAATTTGCACATCCTGTTTATTTTACGCTTGTCATTTGCACATTGTTTACAGGGCAGCCAGAGGCTTGATATGATGCCCATGCCCAGCTGGCTTGTGATTAGATCAGGGGCACAGATTTCCAGCCCAACCACGTCTATTACAGCATGAATGGGGAGGTCGCCAGGGGCGGCCAGTCGGCTGGACCCAACAGGACCACAAGACCCGTGTGCTGGGGGACTTGCCCGTAAATTATGGCAAATCCCATTGCGCATCCTCAGTGAATCTGGGCCCGACAGGTCTTCCCTGGGCAACCCCTGTCCTGCCGTACAGTGCGATGGGGGTCTTTCAGCTTCAGAGAGGGCTCCGCAAACTAAGAACTCAATGCAAGAGGGAGCGTGGTTTTTAAAACTAAGGTAACAAACAAAAACCAGTGTCTCCGAACTCCTATAACCCCCAACCTGGAGATTCTCTTATAAACTCTTGAGCCAGGAGAGAATTCCCTGATCCATAAATGGAATGAAAGAAACGACCAAAGGAAGGGACACGATGCAACGCAGGAAGTCTTGGCATTCACCTCCCGCTTTCTGGACAGAGCCCGCCCAGCGCTGGGATGCGATGGGCTACTCTGCAGGTTGAAGTAAGAATGTACATCCCTTTCTTCTACCTGTGGACCTTCTGAGAGTCTGAAGGGTAAGCGTGTGGGTAAACGTTCAGGGACCAGCATTTAAAACCACCTTCGTGGGGGCACTGGGCTGGCCCGGTCAGAGGGGAGTGCGAGCCTTGATCTTGGCATAGAGATTACTTAAATAAAGTTTGAAAAGAAAAAAGAAACCACCTTTTTAAAATGTTTATTTTCAAGAGAGGGAAAGAGATTGTGAATCTGAATCGGAAGTGGTTCCAGGCTCCGAGCTGTCAGCACAAAGCCTGATGCAGGGCTCACACCCATGAATTACGAGGTCATGACCTGAGCTCAAGTCGGAGGCTCCACCGACTGAGCCCGCAGGCACCCCACAAACCAGCTTTCTAAACGCGATCGGTGAGGGACGCGTAGGCTGAAGAAGACAGACCCAGCACGAAGCATGGAGAGCAGGGGAACATTGGGGTGCGGATGACCGGGCCAGCCTGCACAGAACAGGCGGGACCATGCTAAGCTCACTGACCCCCTGCCTCACTGGGGTCCCTGGATTAACTTCTGGACAATCACAGTGGATCACAGTTACTTGAAGAAAACGACTCCAGATACCAGAGTAAACAACAAAGCCCCAAAGATCTGGAGACTCCTGCAGCGGAAAGATGGGGCCTGGGGCGGCCTGCTGGAGGGCAGTGGGTGGCAGCCGACTGGGAAACTGGTCCAAGTACTGCTTCAGTTATGAGGAAGTAGCCAGTTAAGCACAAAACTGTGCAGGAGAACTTCACGGACCTGCCAGGATGGCCTGAGAAGGAGCAGGGGTACCCAGCTCCGCTATTTCTGAAGTGATGCCCAGTCCTGCTTCCCAGGAAAAGGGAGGGCCACGTCCTATGAGATTCCTGCTCAGAGAGCGCCCACCAGAGGACCCTGTGCTTTGACTAAACTGCCCCTGAGCTGGACCAGCTTCCTCAGATGCAAGAACAGAAGCTCAACGACATGCTGCGTTTCTCCACAGTCACGGCACATGGCGCTGTCCTACAGGGCGCTCCTGAACTCTACTCCAAAGGCACCTGTTGACCCTGTTTCATCTCACTCTCTTGTCACAGTAACCCCAGGCAGGCAGAAGGTGACCTTTGTTTGCTAAGACAGGAAAGTGAGGTATGGCAAGGGCACGGGAGAGAGGAAAAGGAGGGGGAGGGGAGGAGGGGAGGCAATGAGAGGAGGGGGAGGGGAAGATGGGTGGAGCCTAATGTGGGGCCTTTATCATATAGAAAGCAGCGGAAATGATGGTATGAGACCCTGGAGACCAGGCTGTCAAAGGCACTGCGGCCTCCTGCTGCCTCTCTGTCAGGTCACTGTTCTGGGGGAAGACAGTGCCATGCCATTAAGAACCCCAAGCAGCCCTTGGGAGAGGTCCCCATGGTGGTGAGAACCAAGGTTCCTCCCCATCAGGGCACCAACAGCCAGAGAGGAGCTGAGGCGTCTTGCCAACAGCCACATGAGGAGCTTGGACGTAGAGTCTTCCTCCCCAGTCAAGCCTTCAGATGATGCCACCCCAGCTGACACTCATGGCAGACCATGACCAGAACCACTCAGATAAGATGCTCCTGGATTCCTGACTCACAGTAACTTCAAGATGATAAAAGCTGATTGTCTTAAGCTGCTCAGTTTTGGGTATTTTCTTACACAGCAATATGTAAATGATATATCTCATTGAAATCCAGAGGAAAAAAGGTAACTATTCCATCAGATATGGACAGACTTCTGACTTGCTAGATTCCCTTCCTATAAACATTTAGCAACTTTTAAAGCAAATCTCTTATCAAATCAGTTTCAGTACAGAAGTGAGGGCCTGGGACAACCACACATAGAACAAACACACACTTGAAGGAAGTCGTTAAAATTACAGTACAGGTTAGCCCAAGGCATCAGAAGTGATGATGGGGTGATGCCAAGGAAGTGGCGGGTGAGGAGCCAACATTTAAGGAGCACGTACGACCATCAGCTGGTGTGCCAGCCCCTCGGCATATGGGACTCACTCAGTCTCTGTGACGTAGGCATTAGCATCCTATTCTGAAGACAGGAAAATCGAGTCTTAAGGAATTCAAGCTCAAGCAAGGTTTGAGCTGAGGTCTGTCTCCCTCTGATCACTGTGTTGGACATTGTCCGAACAAAGGACGTATCTCTAAACTCTCAAGTTAGGTCTTGTCAACTGAAGAATCCAAGATCTCAACGGACAATGACTAGGCAAAACTTCACGGTTGAAGGACTATTTCTTTTTTTTAAAAAATGTTTATTTTTGAGAGAGAGAGAAAGAGAGAATGTACGAGCCGAAGAGGGGCAGGGAGAGAGGGAGACAGAGGATCTGAAGAGGGCTCTGTGCTGATGCGGGGCTTGAACCCATGAGCTGCGAGATCATAATGGGAGCCAAGGTCAGACCCTGACTGACCCTGCTGATGCCGGGCTTGAACCCATGAGCTGCGAGATCATAATGGGAGCCAAGGTCAAATCCCTGACTGACTTAACTGAGCCACCCAACAGCCCAGGACTCTTTCTTAAATCCATCTCAAAGCAGTGATTTCCATTCATTCCCTGATTATGCCATCTTCACACGAACACCTAGAAGTTGGTCTTTGCACACCTCTTTAAACACACTACTGCCTCTGAACTTCAGCCCTGGGAGTATCTTCTAACTGGGACCAATGAGAGAAAAGAAGACCAAACTGAAATAACCTTATGCGGACAATGGTCAGAAGAAAACGAGAAAATTACCCCTTCTCAATTGTATGTCTGTACTGTTGGGTGAAAAGAAAAGAAAAAGCACGTGTGGATAGAAAATGTAGTAAAATATCTGGAAAACTGAATCACTAATTAGGAAGACTGAAACAAACATGGGAGAGAGTCGGGGTGGCTGGGTGGCTCAGTAGGTGAAGCATCTGACTCTTGATTTCAGCTCAGGTCATCATCTTCACGGTTTACGAGTTTGAGCCCCGTGTCTGTGCCATTAGCAAAGGCCTGCTTGGAATTCTCTCCCTCCCTCTCTCTCTCTGCCCCTCCCTGCTCCCACTCTCGTTCTCTCTCTCCCTCTCTCTCAAAATAAATAAATAAAAGCAAAATTTTTTTTTTTTAAGAAAAGCCTCTTCTTTTTTAAAAAATGGGAGAGAATGAAGTTGAGACGGGTAAAACCTGGATCTGCTGAGTAGGCACGTGAAAGAAGTTGTCTGGAGTGAATTGTTAATGCGAGTAGGGCCCTCAGGTAAGAAAGTGCACTTAAGATTGAAGTGCTTCTCTTACAAAAGGAGGAACAGGAAGGGCCAGGTCACAACTTCCATTTGCTCCAACACAGAACAATCAAATATCACTCGTCCACAGAACGTTCTCTCAGCCCAGAGCCGAGAGAACCAGAGGCACAAAAGAAACTACTCTTTAAAGAGCAGATGCCTGATCTTGAAAGGAATGTAAAAAAAGCTACATGTCGCTGAAAAGATTTGTTCCTTAGAGAAAGAAAGTCTTTTTCTTTTTTCTGCTCTGTATCTGTTGTGTTTATGTTTCTTTCTTTAAAATAGACTCTCAATACTTCTGAACATGGAAAAAAGTACAGAGATGGAAGTTGGTAGGAACGCATTTGGTTGTTTCTCTAAGAGTGCACTTTTGGAAGTTCATGGATGTGAGTTACTTTGGTTTCTTCCTCCACTATCAAATTTCCCGTGGGAAATGAATATATAAAAACCTGTTACCTCAAACGCCATTCACAAGATGGGAAAGCACTTTCAGCAAATTTTCTAATATATCATGAAAAATAGTTGATATTGGATCCAAGAGTTAGAAAGAATAATCAGTTGAAGGTCCTTCCTGGCAGTTCACATTTGGTCTGTTTCTTCTAATTTTGACACATCTGCCCATATATCATATCCTCTCCCTCCACTGCTCCCAGGGGGCCATACTTTTCATTTACCCGTGGTCTTCCCTACCTCAGCCTCAGTGTTAACACTCGTGCCCCACCGTGCACACTCATGTCTCACCGTGCACACTCGCCCCACTGTGAACACTCATGCCTCACTGTACATACTCAAGCCCTACTTGCACACTTGTGCCCCACATGCACACTCATGTCTCACCGTGCACACTCGTGCCCCACCGCACACACTGCTGCAGACCCACTTTGCATCCGCTTCCTCTATGAAATCATCTACTCCTGTAGTTTTGACCCAGATTTCCACCCAGACACCCCTACCTCATGCCTCACAAACACCAAAAACTCAATATTCTCCAAAATAAACTCTTCAACAATCCTCAAGCCCTAGTTCTTCTTTGATATGTCCTATCTGACTTGGTGGTTTCTTCATCCGCTCAGTAAACTGAGCTACAAGGGCAGTCTCCCTCGCCTCCATTCTTGGTCCCCCTGCACCTTCTGCTCCCGTTCAGCCTATCCTCAGCCGGACTTCTTCAGTCCTCCCCAGGCCCCTCTGCCCACTCTCAGCACTAGGCTCCCTGCACACCTCCCCTCCACTTTCCGCTCCCGCACAAAGAAGCTGCTCTTTCCCAGACTGACCTCCGCTCTCAACCCCATGCCCTCTGCTTCCTGCTGGACTTTAGGGACTCTGGCCTGACAGGTTTCATAAAAGACTCTGCCTTAGGTGTTTCATCTCTCCCTCCCTGTTGTTGTCTCTCACAAATCTGCAAACATAACTCAAAACCTCCCACATCAGAAGTGGAAGTCCCTGGTCATATCCTCCCTGAACGACTCCTTCTGTTTAACTGTCTTTGTGCCGCACGAGAGGCCTGCAGCGCCCCACTTTCCATGCACTTGTAGCCAGTGCGTGTCCTACATTCTCGACCTGCGATCTCCAAGCACATTTCCAGCTGCCGGATACGACAGCTCAGGACGGCGTCCGCTCGATTCCAGTCTGCTCGCCTCCCTGCAGGGCGTGACAAAGGTGAGACGGACCGCTTTCCCTCCTTCCTTCTGTGACAGGTCCCTGCCTCCAAGTCCTTGCCTTTCCCTCCTCAACCTGCCCCCCGAGGTGGTTTTTCACGTCGCCGGTCTACACCTCAGGTCTGGTAGAGCCCTTCACCCCTGCTTTCTTATGCAGCCTTTTTTAACTGAATTTACATTTTTATGCTTGACCTATCTTTTGAGTTCGAGGCTCCTATTTTTAGCTTGTTTTGGACCTTTCCGCATTGCTATTTTTTTTACCCAAAATTTGTATCCCAAAATAACAATTTGAAAGCCCAATAAACCATTTTCCTGCTAAAGAAGTCTTTTTCATATGGGTCTCTTCATAGAAAAATATTGGCATTAGCTTCACCCATTCCTAGTCCTTCTTTTTTTTTTTTCCCCTCTTGTTGTCCATGTACAATGGGTTTCCAAGGTTCACCGGGCTTGGTAACTTTGGAATGTCTCTCAAACTCACACCACATTTTCTACCCTCAGTAACACTGCCCTGGTTTCGGAGGTCTGCATAACCACAATGACCTTCCAGTCGGCCGGCTGGCCTCCTGCGCCGCTCCGGCCTTCCCACGGCCCAAGAGCTCTCTGAACAAGGTGCCAAGTTGGCAGCAGTGGTGTGGGTGGGGTTCGGAGGGGCGTGGGGGCAGGGCACAGCCTCAACTGTGTAGCGACTGCCATTATTACACAGCTTTAGAGGGAGACACGGGTTCGGGCCTCAGCCTGCCACTCGTTTCATGGGCAGATTCCTAACCTCTCTGAGCCTCAGAGTCCTTCTACGTAAGAGAGAGGTAGGAGCTCTATTTGCTTAGGAAATATAAATTGTGAAAAAGGAATAAAGAATTCTCCTGTTTAAATCTCGAGATCTATATGAGGAGCTAACTCGCACTGCACTGAATCCATCCACCGCTTTCTTTCCTAAAACAGGAAACCCACCGGGAGTAGGAGAATTGCAGCTGACCGGTTCCGAGGGAGGGCAGAGGCCACGGAACACCCATGACCGTTGCCTCCTGGTCAGTGCCGGCACACTCTCATTCAGAGAATTCCTCAAGATTTGGCCAGCACCGCTGCCCCTCTGCCCTCCTCTCTCCCCGCTCTGGCTGGGGACTCAATTTAACTGCACCTCGGTGTAGGTCACAGCCGCCTAAGCCTGGATCAATGGTTCAAGCCTTAGTATGTCCACCTAACAAGCTCCTCCCTGGGACGGGACTTATGTGTGTCATCGCACACTCAGAATCCACACGCCTTCCATCCCAGGGTGCTGCAGGCCTCTCGTCTTGTGCACAGTCAGCCTCTGCTTCATTTTTGTGCATTTTAAAAAAATCGATCTCTCTTTTCCTAATTCCAGTATAGTTAACGCACAGTGTTGTATTAGTTTCAGTGCACAGTATAGTGATTCAGCACTTCCACACGCTACTCAGCGCTCATCACAAGTGTTCTCCTAACCCCTCGCCTACTGCCACCCCCACCCTCAAGCCTCTCCTTGATTTCCCATCTGTTTCATTCATGGATTTTATCAGGTGCTACTCCAGTGACCCAATATCTTGCCAAAGCATCCAACTTCCTGCCTGGTCTCTGTTCCCAGCCTTAAGCTAATGGGTCAGGGAATCCCAGCCCTGGTGTTGGAGCGAGTGATGACAGAACCTTCCCTGAATGGACCAATCCTTCCCAGAGGCGTTTCTTCTTGTCTCCGGAAGAAGGTCGTGATGGTCCCATGGTCTAATGACGGCACTTGGTACACGCTGCCAACTAATTTTATATCATTTTCATGAAGTTTAACCTCTTGTTGTAATAATTTTAAAGAATGTTTTCTAGAGGACCACAAATAACTAGGTACAACTGAAACAGTAGAAGTTCCAATATCTAGATTCAATGACGTACGGCAAGTAGTAGGAGACATGAACTCAGCGGTCCTGGTCATTCCCTGGTTGGGTGCCTTTCCTTCCTCCATGAGATGGAACTTAAGATTTAGTGTACGATCCAGGCAAGACTTAAAATATAGGAAACATGGTTGCCAGTTTCAAAACACCAACGTAATTAAACATCCTTAGGGTTCGGTCTTTACACCTCAACTTCCTGCCTCCCACTGGTCTTCCGTACGTTTTACATTCGTGAGAGTAGAGATGGTGCTGTCCTCTCCAAACGTCTCGTTCTGCCCTCGCACCTCCAAACCTGGCTCATCGTTCGTGACCAGCCCCCTCCGTCTAACTTCTTGATGGCCAGCGTTCCTCTCAGCCTGTGCCCTTCGCACATGATGTCTGAATCTCAGCAGCGAGTGAGTCGTGCGTAGGAAACAATCGGCTTCAAAATGAGGATCCATCCACACAAAAGTCTTCTACTTCAGAGACAAATAATAGCACTGCCGGTTTCGACCCTAATTATGTTTCCAAATACCAATCTCCAGAACAACTCTGACATCCAGAAATAGCTGTGTGATTTTACTTTATCATTTCCTTCTGTCTCCACTTGGACATTTCAATGTAAGTAGGGTGTGCATGTGTCTTAGGCTCATCTTGCGGAAACAAATGAAGCCCATCCCTGGTGCTTCCATGGAGGGACTCAGAGGAAGCGGTCCGTGAGGACGGATTCTCAAGGGCACGCACCGTGTGCACTGGCGTCCCCCCGCCCCAACCCCGCCGCATCCCTGTCGTCTGCTCGGCTGGTCACTGAGAAGCAGGTGCGTCATGCCCACACCAGTCCTGCAAGCCACGCCCTCCTTCACTCCTTTCCTATTTTGCTGTTCTGCCTGGACTTCCTGCTGACTCACTCCTGATTTTGCTTGAAAACACAGCATTTCCTTTTTTTTTTCTTGCTCTATGTTACAGTGGAAACAACTCGAAGCAAAATGTACTTTTTTCCCTTGCTCTACGCACTGCCTCCTTTTTCTCATCCGACAGGTCCAGCCTTGTGGACAGGCAAGATAAAAACAGATAAATCTTATTTATGTTGTGTAAGTCTTTAGAAATTTACTAAATCTTGTTCTATATCCTTTAACCTGACCTTCCCAACAACTGCTCCTGGGGCTGAACTGGCTTCTCTTTATCTTTTAGGTTAAGAAACTGAGGCTCAGAGATACGAACTGGTGGGTCCCGGGTCCCATGTTGTCAGAGGAGGAGAAATGGGAAGCTCATGTCTCGTCACATTTTGCTTCCACTGTGCCATGCTGGTAAGAAAGCCTCTCCCACCCCACGGCACCTTTGCTTTGCCGGCCAGGAAGGCTCTCCGCATGAGGGATTGATCCCTGCGAGGAGAATGACCAGAGAAGATTAACCGGGAGCCACACTTCCCCAGCCTGCTGAGAGGGCTCAGCGGCCGGCCGTCTGAGATCAAGCCTCACAGAATAGCACCGAATCCCAAACAGGTCCTGAGGAAAGAAGGGAGAGCCCAAGGAGGTGACAAGGGGGCCGCCACGCAAGCTGTGTCCCCCACACCCAGGCTGAACTGTCCCTACCGCGTGATGGGAGCCGCCCACAGCAGCTCATGGACTATTTCATGACCCTGACCCCTGGTCTCTCACGACACTGAAGGTCAAGTGCCCCGACTCACTTCCAACAACAGAACTACAAAGATTCCGCTCTCCTCCTGCCTGGCTTCTCCTCGCCCTGTTTGGTAGTGTTCTCATGTCCCTATCACGTCTGATTGTACGCACCTGTCCCGCCACCATGTGCGGGGCAGAAGTAAGGGCCCTGAGAGTCCGGAGCTATTGATAACCCGCCAAGAGCCCCTTCCCTGGGCCTCCGCCGCCCTCGCTCCCTTCCCTCCGGGCTGGGAGACGTCGGGCAGAGTGGGCCGATGTTCGTTTCTCAAGAAGCGCACGGCAAGGTCCAGAGTCGGCTCTCGAGAAGCGCTCAGACAAGGTCCCCACCAGGTCCCTGCGGCCTGGAGGCAGGCAGCGTAGCGCTGAGTCCCACAGCTCCTCCGGGGGCTGAGCTGTGAACGGACACCCAGGGGCCACGTGTGTGGGCGCCGCTGAGGCTGCTTTGTGCGGAGGGGAGTCAGAGGCTGCGCTGGGGCACTGACAGCAGTGGGAGGGTCTGCACAGGTGGTGGAGCCACATCACGTGGCTTCCGGAGACCTTCCAGACGCCCAGAAGGCAGGGCACTGGGTGGGGCCGTGCTGGTTCTATAAATGGGTAGACAGTGTCACAGAGACACTGGATTTGCAAAGATGTTCTTGTTAAAAATACTCAGCAATGGCGATTTTTCTCTAAGATTATGAGGTCTGTAGTTATAACATCCCTTGGAAACGTGGGCTAGTCCATAATATTAACTTACACATTTGATCAATGTTTAGTGGTCCTCTAGTATATGCAATATATCAATGAGAAGTGTTGTCAATCTTTGCATCATAGAATCAATGCAATGCATCATTTAAAATTGTTTTTTAATGTTTATTTTTGAGAGAGAGAGAGACTGTGAGAGTGTGAGTGGGGGAGGTGCAGAGAGGGAGACACAGAATCGGAAGCAGGCTCCAGGCTCTGAGCTGTCAGTACAGAGCCCAACACAGGGCTCAAACCCACGGACTGTGAGATCATGACTTGAGCTGAAGTTGGATGCTTAACCGACTGAGCCACCCAGGAGCCCCAATGCAAGGGGTCATTTAAAAAAAATTAACAAAGGGACGCTTGGGTGGCTCAGTTGGTTAAGTGGCCGACTCTCGATTTTGGCTCAGGTCCTGATCTTATGGTTCATGTGATTGAGCCCCCTGTTGTACTCTGTGCTGACAGCGTGAAGCCTGCTAAGGATTCTCTCTCTCCCCTGTCTCTGCCCCTCCCCCTGCTTTCTCTCTCTCAAGACAAAGAGCTAAACATCAAAAAAAAAAAAAATAGAACAGGGAAAAGAAACACTGTTTTAGAATATATGTGAGAGGAAGAGTATTATTTTGTGAAATTTTACTTCAGACCTGCATGTGTATTTGAACACTAGCTCAAGATGTACTTCTTACTGTCTCATCATGTATCATGATCAACAAATTTTGACCTGTTGTTTGGCAGGGGTCCTCCAAGTGTAATGGGTTGAGTTATGTCCCCCCAAATTCATATGCTGAAGTCCTAATCTCAGATTTTACCTTATATACAAACTGGGTCTTTACAGAAGTAACTAGTTAACACAAGTTCATCAGGGGTGGAGAGCCCATCCAATGAGTCGTATTTGAAGAGGACATTGGGACCAAGAGACAGATGCATACAGAAGACTGTGGAAAGCCGGAGAGAACACGTGATCAGAGGACTGGGTGGTGGGTCTGTCTGTGAGCCAAGGGGTCCAAGGATAGCCAGCCGCCACCAGCAGCTGGAAGCGGAGGGAGCGGGGGAAGGAAGGATTCTCCTCTTCAGGCTGTAGAGTCATAGCCCTGCACACACTCTGATTTCAGACTCCGGCTTCCAGAGCTGTGAGCGATTTCTGCTGTTCTAGGCCGCCCAGTTTTTTTACACTTTGTTCAGCAGGCCCTAGGAACCCTCTACACCAAGGACCCTCCCTGCCAGCATCAGGATCACCCGGGACCGTGTTAGAAATACGAATCATCCCACTGGACTGCAGAACCCGGGAGGGGAATGCTTGCAATGTATGTCTGGACAAATCTTCCAGGCAATTCTGATGTGTCTAATGTTGGAGAACCTCCCTGATAGCCAACTCAGTGTTCGTCACTCCTGGAATGTGGCACCTTCGATTCATGAAAACGCAGTGAGGACCACAGGAAACGTTGTGAATGGTGGTCAGAACTCAGCTGATGAAAAGTCACACCATCAGACACGAGCAGGCCATGCCATGCCACCTGCCCACAAATGTTATGTACTCAATGCACTCAGAATATCACGTCCCAAACACGATAAACCCAGAGTTTCTCAGTCATTGGTTTTTCATTGAAAAAATTCATTTCTCTTGGTACTTGATGAAGTAAAAACGAAGTAGAGAAGTTGTGCTTGTGCACACGTCCTTACTACTTCTCTCTGGAACAAGCTTGTGGATGGAGGGGTGAGTACTGGAACCTCGTCCAGGGGTCTCATCAACCCCTATCAGAGACCTGCCATGTAACCCCCTCCTGTTTCCTCTTTTGGGTCAGAGAGTCTGTCAATTACCAAAACTTTCCTATACTGTCTGCACCAGAGAGCGACCTACTGGCATCCATTCGAACGGCAGTAAATCTCGAGTGAGGTAACCGCTTTCCTTCTGAAAGTCACAGGTAAGAATAAGCAGCCAAGCATCCAACTTCCCAAAAATGATAGAAAGAAAGCGTGGCTCCCTCGGTAGGTCAGCCTCATATAGATATCTGTTGTTTTCTAATTGCCCACCCAATGTCAAGTCCCATCAGCCCCCCACCACCCCTGCCTGAAGACTTGCCAGGGCGAAGGAAGAGAGTTCCAGGATGGGAAGAAATTTTCTGAGTTCCCCATTTCCTGTGCCTCTGTGGCCGTCTTTCCTCGGTGCCTGTGATTCTGGATGACCTTGCTCACCACTAGTCACCTGGAGGCTCAACCGTCCACCTTGCCTTTCTCTAACGCCCCCAGGCCGACACACCTGCCCAGCTGCAGGCCGTGATGCTCATTATGGCTCCTGCTGCATGATGCCTGCCTTCCTCCTGCTTCTGTTCCCTGGTCGTGACTTTGAGGGATAATGTGAAGACGGCTTGTTCCGTCTCTGACTCGTCACTTTCTCTTCACCTGTGGAGTGCTGACCTGCCCCTTGGCGTTGGGATGTATTTGTCCACTGGCCACCACTCCACACAAGTCCCCCCGGTATCCGTGTGATGGTGATTTCATCATCGATGGTGGTGCCCACATTGTTCCACTTGCTGAGGTGGACTCTATCTTTACAAAGTAAAATATGGGTTTTACGTTCAGCCCTGGCCACGCGTGCGTGTTTCCGTCAGATTCTGCAGTGTTTCTCACACATCGTTGATGATGAGGGTGCTTGTATCTATGTGGATTGACAGGTTTCTCCCTGGGGAACCCTGATGCCTCATGCCAGGCTGGGGCCAAGGAATCGGTGCTCCTGTCGAGGGCTCTAGTTACTCCTATGCCTGCGTGCGTAGCCGTCGGGTACCTAAACATGTCTGAGCACGGTTCTGAGTGACCCCACCATCCCGGGCTGTGGAGGGGCAGGCGCTGAGTTCTGACACCTTTTCTCTCCAACCATGCTCCTTAGTACTTTCTTTGCTCCGTCTTTTTAAAATAAACCTTTTTGGGGCACCTGGATGGCTCAGTTGGCTGAGCATCTGACTTAGCCTCAAGTCATGAGCTCATGGTTTGTGAGTTCGAGCCCCGCGTCGGGCTCTGTGCTGACAGCTCAGAGCCTGGAGCCTGCTTCAGATTCTGTGTCTCCCTCTCTCTCTGCTCCTCCCCAACTCACAGTCTTTTCTCTTTCTCTCTCAAAAATAAGTAAACATTAAAAAATTTAAATATTACATTTAGGTCAAAGAGTAGAAACCTCCAGCTATAAGATGGGTAAATTTTCTGGGGTTTTAATGTACAGAATAGTGATCAGAGTTAATACTGTCTTATGTACTTAAAAGTTGTCAAGGGAGCAGATCTTAAACGTTCTCACCACGGGAGAGAAATGGTACTTATGTGACAGGAGGAAGGTGTTAGCTAAAGCCGCCATGGCGATCATGTGGCAACGCATAAGTGTACTGAATCGACGTGCTGTATGCCTTAGTTACACAATGTTCTATGTCAATTACAGTCCAGTGAATGGGGGGGGGTAGACCTTAACAAACTGGAATAAGCAGCGCATTAGCGATGTCGTTTAGATGACACTGACGGAGTCAAGAGGAGGCTGCCACACTGTGGACCAGAACGAGAGCCCAGCAGGGGCCGCCTGGTGACAGCTGTTCCCAGTGTGGTTGCCAGCGAGTTTCAGGGCTCCACAATACAAAAAGAAATACCACCTTGGTGCCTTGCAGCAGCCCTTTGTGCGCAGTGCACTGGCCGGGCCCCCATCCCTTGGGCGTCAGTATTGGTCAGTTTGTGCCAAATGAACAGGCAGGGGCTGGGGGTTTTCTGCCATGGTTGTAAGGCTCCCGAACGTGAAAGCCACATCTCTGCGGAGGGAGGCAGCATGAGAGCAGGGCGGCCAGTGCCTTCGAGGTGGAGGTCAGGGGACCACCCGACCAGTCCACAGATGGGTGTTGTCTCAGTTGCCCCTGCCCCAGCGGCCTCTAGGGAGCTGAAATCCGGTCCCTCGAGAGCAGAAATCCAGGATTCTGTGCCCAAAGTTGTTCTAGAGAAACGGTTATGCTTCTTGTCCCACAGAATCCCTTGCAGCAAATCCCTCTGTGGGTAAGATGGACAATTAATGAAAAGGATAGAAGTGACCTGAGAAGACTCTGGAATCCAATGAGCAAACATAGGCCGAGCGGGACATCTCACGGGCGCTGCCCCAGCGGGACCCGCATACCCTGCGTGACGCCTCCTACGCCCGCGGACCCCCTCGCTTGCTTTCCCCCGTCCAGGGCCATCCCCGGAGGTTTGGTTCTCACTCGTGTTGCTATGCTCTCCACGCTCGCCTTGCTGGGTTTACGGAGGTCAGGTGCGGGCGTCTCCCTGCTGCCCATCTCAGAGGTGGCTTCGGTCCCCTCCGGGTTCCGCTCCCGGAGAACCCCGCACCCCAGCCCTTCTCTTTCCCTTGGGCGTCAGCGGCCTCTGATGTTCCAGGAGCAACACCAAGCCTCCCAGACTCTGAGACAGGCATCTACTGAGGACATGTGCACTCGCGGTGCGAAGAGATGGCCGTGTCCAGGAGCGTCTTCCGGCTCTGATCACAGATGCTTCCGGTCCCCGCGGCCACCTGCATCTGGGAGAATCGAGCCATGCGAGCAACAGGCTAGCGCTTGTGTTGTCACCACTGGGAATGATTCCAGGAAATTCGGTGCGTCCTGTTTGGCTAGACACCACACACACCTGGGGGTCTGGAACATTCTGCAGCAATCCTCTGCTGACACAGAGCCTACAGGTAGGCGGAGTAGTCAGGTACTCCCTCTTTACATTTCCGGAATGTCGAAATCTGGCCCACGTGATTACCATCCTAATCAGCCTGCAACGCCTGCTTGATCCAGAATGACCAACTATGTCGCTGGAAAAGGTGGAGCGTTGATAATTACACTGGGAAAGTGGGTACAAACTTGTCTGAAACCACGTGTCCGGATAAATAGGGTACCGGTCTCCCCTGTTATCATCCCTTTGTGAACCATCGTACTGGCTGGCGGAATAATAAATTATTTTCTCAGTTTAAGTAGGGGAAGGCATTTACTTAAGAAGGAATTCAACAAGGAAGTGATAGATGAGTCTAAAAGCAGACAATACGCAATGGCGGGGAAACGTGTTGGCCCATCTCGGAGAAGGAACCGAACACCCAGACTCGGCGAGCACACACACCGTCTTTGCCCAGCTTGGGTCCCTGCACCACGTGCCACGTGGCACCTTCCCAAGCCTCGAGGTGGCTGTCACGTGCAGTGTTTGCTGGCAGGCGCTATGCGTCCAGCTCGAGGGGAGTGGAGAGGGCACCAGGGCTGAGGGCGAACAGGGACCACAAGGCAGGAAGAGAAGCTTTGGGCACAAGGGGCTAGAGACGCCATTCTTCATCAAGCCAGAAGAGGTGAGTGAAGGTTGAGAAAGCACAACCTGAAACCGTGTTGGAACAGCCCTGGGACCGACTGGTAACGGCCACCGTGCAGGCTTTGATGTTTTAACACCATGAACACGGCGCACACACATCCTCAGCCGTTTCCCACGTCATGCCGCGGTTGCTGGGAGAAGCTAAAGAGATCAGACACGCAGCTCCCCTGATGGGGACAAAAGTAGAGGGAGTTTTTACAAAAAAAATTTAGGTCCAGATTTGCCTATCCTTGGGAGCAAACAAACAAGCACAGGGCTATAGACGCGGTGGGATTTCATTTACCTGTCGGTTCTAAAAGCAGACCAATGTTCAGCCGTGAGTGTCCTGATATCGCTCAGTCTTAGAACATCTCACAGTTTAGGACATTCTAAGGAAAAGTACAGGTGATCTGAAAATGGCATTTCTTTGATTCAATAAGAGTCATTTGTCATTATGGATGGGGAGGAATTCACCAAAATGGTCTGGGACATTACCATCTGGTATGTGGCTCAATCCTACATAGAGAGAAACAGAAAACAGAGTGTGAGCAGGGGAGGGGCAGAGAGAGGGAGACAGAGACTCCTAAGCAGGCTCCAGGCTCTGAGCTGTCAACAGAGCCCAACGTGGGCTCGAACCCATGAGCTGTGAGATCATGACCTGAGCCGAAGTTGGATGCCTAACTTACTGAGCCCCCCAGGTGCGCCAGGAAGACAGTTTTATGAGTGCTTTCCCAATATAATTATTGATCACTGCACTTTCTCTGTGCCTGCTTGGGGGGTAAATTATGTAGTAACAGTGGCATTATATTTGGTAATTCCAAGCAAGAAGACATTACAAAGGCTGATTATGATAATAATCACATACACCAGATTTAGTCATTCTCGAAAGGTAGGGAGGCCCCTAATTGTACCTGATCACCCATTTACCTATAGGTCTGTCCTGCTTCAGCACCGGATTGTTGCAAATATAGGCGTGAACGAAGTGTGAACAAGCAGAAGGGAGCAGGCCCTCTAGTTGCCGACGGACAATAGTTATTGCTTTGAGCACCGCAGAGAAGATTCTACAGACAGCGTCAAAGGAAAAAAACTCGCTCAGAGCCAAGGCAGCCTTGAGATTATTCTTGTCATGCAGAGGGAAAAAGTTCAGCCTACTTGCATCATTAAGACCGTTGATGCACCTCCCTTCCTAATTGGCAATTCTGTGTGTACTGGGATTTTGTGTTCTACACAAAAGGGCTCTAAATATATCTTCTGGTTTTGACAATTCCAAAACCACTGGAGGAATCGCAGTATGTTTTGTCTTTGATACATGTTTTAAGCCAGGGTTAGAAAAGAGGGAGGTGGCATTTTAATGCATGGCGCTCCGATGTTGGGTGATTATGATGAGGCTGACATCAAAAAGTGATCAGTCACCACCAACTCTGCATTCGCCATATGCTTCAGGTCCTCTAATGAGCATTTGAGGAAGAATCCTTCCATATTTGGACGGCGTTGCTGAATTCTGTACAGCTTCTCCCTGAGCTAAAAATACTTTAGTTGATTAGCTAGTACAAGTCTTCAGGACTCACCAGATGGCAACCCAAGGCTTTTAAAGAGCTGAGTTCCGCAGCAGAACTTTTCAAGATGTGGTCCACGGACCAGTCATTTGCATTGGAATCATTCAGAGCGTTTGTTAAAAATGCAGATTCCAGGGTCCACTCCAGATTTACTACATTAGAACCCTTGGGGTTTTGAACCTGCACTGTGACAAAGCAGTGAAGATACGTGAGCCAGCATCCCGAGGGGGGCACACAGTTGAGAACCTGTGTCCAAGGTACTTGGTTTGCAGACCCGGCTCCACTTAGAATTATGTGGGACCTCTGAGTAAGTACTGACGTTCAGGCCCCACCATCAGAGAACCTGAGTTATTAGATCCCTGCTGAGTGATTCTAACGTGCTGTGGGCGCACACAACCCTTTCTGACTGTGACGTTCAATGCTAATGCATAGCCACACATCTATACACTTGAGCTCCTTCAATCAGAGGGCTGAACCTCACTCGCTGTTGACCTTCTGCTGTGCTTTCATTGCTGAAGCTTGTCAGGACCTTTCTAGACTTTCTACCCACAGTGCTAAGCTTCTTGGTCCATCATCAACCACACATCCAAAATCTCCCCTGGCCAGAGAGTGTGGGGTCCATGGGCATGTTCACATGTTGCTGGCGGCAGATGAGGTACTGTGCACACACGCTTTTCATTAGCAGAACCCTGTTATCATATCTAATCCCAGGAGAAAAGTAGCCTCAAACTTGAACTTCACTGGAATTATTGCTTAGGACAAAGCGGTGATAGGTAACAATGTTAAGCTCAGGTGGACTTAAAGATACAGCAGATGGGTCCTAGATGGCGGGTGACAGACTTTGGGGACATGAGCCTGGGGGTACCTGCCCCAGGTGTGAGGAATACTGGAGTCAGGACCAACGCCATCGAAGGGGGCTGGCCACCAGCTGCATCACTTGGGTGGGGGCAACCTTGGGCAAAGTGCAAACATGCTCTGAGCCTCAGTTTCCTCATCTATGAAATGGGCAAGATAATATGACTTAGCTTATACGATTGGAGTTACAAGGAGATGATGTGTTCAAAGCATTTGTCAGGGCGCAGGCATGTGCTGAGTTCTCAATCCCCAAGGAGCAGCCACAGAAATTCCCCATCAGCGGGTCTGGACGCCCTGCCTTTGGGTGACAGCATGGCTCTCAGAATGTCATTAACTCCTTGGGCTTCAGTTCCCACATCAGCAAAATATGGGGGTCATTCAAGAATATTCCAAGTGCCAAACTAGATGATGGCCAAGGTTCCTCTCAGTATTAACATTTTGAAATTCTTTATCTTATTTATCTTTCTTCTATTATGTTTATTTATTTTTGAGAGAGAGAGAGGGAGCAAGAGCAGGGGACGGGGCAGAGAGCGAGAAAGGGAGACACAGAATCTAAAGCAGGCTCCAGGCTCTGAGCTGTCAGCACACAGTCCGATGTGGGGCTTGAACTGACGAACTGTGAGATCATGACCTGAGCTGAAGTCAGATGCTTAATTGACTGAGCCCCCCACGTGCCCCTTGCAATTCTAAAATAATCCATGGAATAGCCAACAGAAGGGGAGGATGAGAAGGACATGCAGACGCCAGAAGCCACCAACCACTCGCTGAAAGGAGGCTGGGCTCTGGGTCCTCAGTCCAGGGTCTCCTCTCCATCCAGCACCTCCATGAAGCTGTTTCTCATCCCAAGGAGTCTAGCTCGTGCCTCAGGACAAAGGGCACATGGCCCCGGAGGATCCCACTGCGGGCCTTAGTGCTTGTGAGGAAAGTTTAGGTGCCCCTTCCCACAGGATCCATTTCCAGAATGATCCAGTTCTGGAAGCTTCCATCAGTCAAGAGAAAGCGCTGGAGAATCCAGGTGATGCCAAGCCCCGGAGGAGGGAGAGAGAAACTGAGTCCTGGGCCTATGCTAGCCTGCTTCCTCGTGCTGATCCTGCCCTCCTCACACAAGCCATTTGGGGCCAGGTTTTCCTTCCCGGGAAAAGCAAGCATGGCATGGGTCAATGTCCTGGGGAGCCCTTGTCCTCCGCATCTGCACGCACTCTTACACGTCTTCTCTTTCCCCGATCTCTCTTCCATTGGCACAGACCCCCGAGCGTCTCTTCAGTCTCCTAACCAGAACAGTTCATGATTTCTGGGGGGTTGGAGGGGCCAGCTGTGGAGCAGGTCTTTGTTACTTTAAATGCCAGTGACCCTCTCGTAGCCAAAACCTGCCGTATCCCCTCTTGTTACTGCCGATGCCTTGATCTTCCCATCCTGCCCATGTTCACTGAGCAGTCACAAGCCAGCGCCGCGGCGGGTGGTGAAGCCACCGACACCGGTCTGAGCCAAGGACTGACTTCAGTGCCCATCAGCAGGCCTCCCCTCAGAGGGCTGGACATTCCTGACTGTCTGACGCAACATTATTTCCACAGTCAGACTGCATGACCCTAAAGGTTCATTTCCATTCACAAGACGGATAAGGTACTGTCGTCAGAACGCTGAACACCAAAGTTCAGGGTCCTCAAACCAACAACGTGTTCCGTATTCCCAAAGAAAACCCCTTTGTTTCCAGTGTGGGCCACGGGGTCATGGGATTCACGTAGAAATAATGAAGAGCCTGCCTCCTGCACCCTCCGTCCTCACAGCTGGGTTCTTTGTTCCAACACCACAGTGCTGGATCCTCAGTACAAGTCCCCAGGCCAGGGAAGCGTGTGCTTCATGTCATGGGCTGAGTCAGTGGACTCTCCTACAGACCAAGCCGGACGCATCTGTCAGAGAGCCATCTGTATGCAGCAGACATGGATCTGGTTCTGGGGGCTGGGCTGTGACAGCAGCAGTCACATGGACAAACATTTCTGAAGATGGTCCCAGTGTCTCCAACTTGCAGCTGTGTTTTCTCTTTGCTAAAAGTTATGGATTTTTATCTTGAAGTCATATTTTTAAGAATATAACATGAGGAAATGTATGCATTTGCTTCTTTTAAATGTGATGGGATCTTTAATCTTGAGTCCGTGCCCGGATGTTCTCTGTTGCAAGGGTACATCAAGGTGACACTGCTGTTTCTCAGGGAGGTGGAGACCGAGTTTCATCTATTTGAGCTTCTTTTCTTCTTTTGTTTGTGTTTACTCTGTTGACTTAGGTTGAACCTGGTTCTAGAGAACAGAACCAACATGTGTTTGGAGGAACTGATCCTCTGGTGTCCTCTGGGGTATGCGTTCATGCTCAAGAACCACCAACGAGCAGATGCTCTCCACCCCATCTCCTTTCCTCCCCCTCAAGCCTCAGCTCAGTGTATTAGCATTTTCAGACTCTTTCTAGCACTGTTTTGGCCACCCCATCTCTTTTAACTCAAAAATTAAGACGAGTTTGGAACTTTCTTAAGCCCACCATTTCATGGACAATACCTAGGAATAAATTTAACCAAGGAGGTGATAGACCTGTACTCTGAAAACTCTACAACACGGATGAAAGAAGTTGAAGACAACACAAATGAGCAGAGAGACATTCCATGCTCATGGACTGGAAAACTAAATATTATTAAAATGCTGATACTACCCAAAGCAATATATATATAGTACAATCCCTATCAAATTACCCGATGCATTTTTCACAGAATCAGAGCAAATAATCCTAAAATTTGTGTGGAACCCCAAAAGACCCTGAACAGCCAAAGCAATCCTGAGAAGGAAGAACTAAATTAAAGGTCTCACAATCCCAGATTTCCAAATATACTATAAAGCTATAGTAATCAAAACAGTATGGTGATGGCAGAAAAACAGACACATTGATCAATGGATAAGAATACAGTCCAGAAATAAACTCATGATTTTCTGATCAATTAATCTATGACAGAGGAGGCAAAAATATACAATGGGGGAAAGACAGTCTCTTCAACAAATGGTATGGGGAGAACTGGACAGCTACCTGCAGAAAAATGAAGCTGGGCCACTTTCTTACCCCACACACAAAAATATACTCAAAATTGATTAAAGACGAAAATGCGAGACCTGAAACCATAAAACTCCTCAAAGAAAATACAGGTCACCATTTCTTGGACATTAGCCTTAGCAACATATTTATGGGTATGTCTCCTGAAGCAAGGGAAACAGAAGCAAAACTGAACTATTGGGGCTATGTCGAAATGAAAAGCTTCTGCACTGTGAAGGAAACAATCAACAAAAGGAAAAGCCAACCTAGTGAATGGGAGAATGATATATCCAATAAGAGGTTAATATCCAAAATACATAAACAATTTAGACAACACCACCAAACCAAACAAGAAAACCCGCCACGTGAACCAATTAAAATATGGGCAGAGGACCTGAATAGACATTTTCCTAAAGAAGACATAGAGACGGCCAACAGACACATGGAAAGATCCTCAACATCACTCATCATCAAGGAAATGCAAGTCAAAACCACAATGAGATACCACCTCGCACCTGTCAGAATGGCTAATACCAAAACCATGAGAAACAACAGGTGCTGGTGAGGATGTGGAGAAGAAGGAGCCCCCAGGCACTGCTGGGGGGAACACAAACTGGTACAGCCACGCTGGAAAACCATATGGAAGTTCCTCAAAAAATTAAAAACAGAAATGCCATATGATCCAGTAATTCCACTACTGGGCATTTAGCCAAAGACAACAAAAATCCGAATTTGAAAAGACACATGCACCGCTATACTCACTGTTTACAAAAACCATGAGATGAAAGGAACCTAAGTGTCCATCAATGGAAGAGCTGATAAAGAAGAGGTGTGTGTATACATATATATGCGCGTATGTATGTGTGTGTATATACGTATATTTTGTGTGTGTGGCTGAGTAATATTCCATCGTGTGTGTGTGTGTGTACATATATACAAAACTGATACCTTGCCATGTGGGACAACATAGATAGACTTAGAGCATATAATGCTAAGTGAAATAAGTCAGGTCGAGAAAGACAAATACCATATCATTTCACTTACATGTGGAATCTAAAAAACAAAACAAATGGACAACAAACAAAAAGCAGACTCTTAAATACAGAGGACAAACTGGTGGTTGTCAGAGGGAAGGTGGCTGGGTGGGTGGGCAGAATAGATAAAGAGGAACAAATTTCCAGGCATGAAATAAATAAGTCACAGAGAGGAAAATACCCGGGGGGAGCGTAGTCCATAACTCTGTAATAATGCTGTGTGGTGACAGATGGTGACCACATATGTCATGGGGAGCACCGAATCCTGTCTGCAAATGTCAAGTCACTATGTTGTGCACCTGAAACAAATGTCATGTCGTACGTCAACTATATGTCAACTATACTTTAATATAAAAAATAAATAATACATAAAATAAATTTTAAAAATTTAAAAAGAATTTAAAAATAAAGGGGGGGTTTGGAAGTTCATTTTTTTAAATGCTTATTTATTTTTGAGAGAGAGAAACAGAGCATGAGAGGGGGAGGGGCAGAGAGAGGAGACACAGAATCTGAGTCAGGCTCCAGGCTCCCAGCTGTCAGCACAGAGCCTCACACAGGGCTCGAACCCATGAACCTTGAGATCATGACCTGAGGCAAAGCCGGACGCTCAACTGACGGAGCCTCCCAGGCGCTCCTGGTTTTGCCACTTTCTTAAGCTCACAATTTTGTGAACAACTGTGAGCTGTGTGCAGCAGACAGTATTTGATTTCGTGACGCTACCTAGAGCACCGGATTCCGTTCTTGGAAATGCAGTCCTAAGTCTTATCCCAGATGGGCTTGGTCGGTCTCGAAAGGGCAGTTAGCAGAACGGGCTTCTTCACCAGCCTCTGCCTCCAGGAAGGTTTTGATGCTCACACACCTTTGAAGCCACTGGCTGATAAAACACCAAGCCGGACGGAGTTTCTGGAGGGTGTGCCGAGAGACTGTGGGTCAAACCCCAGGGCCTCCAGACAGAGCAACTGCTGACGATGGGCACACTGGAAAGCATCCCACGGCACAGGGACAGGCGGGCCTTCCGAGGGGGCGCCTGGCACTGAGAAAACCCCACCTCCGCCGCTGGGTGGGCTGCACGGGAGGCCTCCCAGGAACGGGACAGCCTGCTTCTCTTTTTAAAAACCACCTGCGGGGGGCGCCTGGGGGGCTCAGTCAGTTGAGCGTCCGAGTTCAGCTCAGGTCATGATCTCACAGTTCACGGGTTGGAGCCCCACATGGGGCTCTGTGCTGACAGCTAGCTCAGAGCCTGGAGGCTGCTTCGGATTCTGTGTCTCCCTCTCCCTCTGACCCTCCCCTGTTCACTCTCTGTCTCTCAAAAATAAATAAATGTTAAAAAAAAAAAAACCCGCCTGCGGAAGCTTCTCTTAAATCTGGAAGGGGAACCGTCGCGCCAAGTGCGGTAAGCCAGGGGCAGGGGCACGCAGAGCTGGTGACCGTGCCTATACGAAGTCGCTAGGACACGCAGGCTCCCAGAGGCTGAGGTGGGGCTGCCGAAGGGCGGGTTGCTCAGGGCGTGCATGGTTCCCATGGGAGGTGATTCCACACACTCTCTGTGGGCACAGACGGCAGCGGGCACACAGCACCGCGGATGTGCGAAGCGCTACCGGCCGCACACAACCAGCTGAGATAAGTATATATGTACGCCAACAGGAAAACTGGGAAGCCTAAAATGGATTTTAATATTTAAAATTCAGTATGTAACCAATCATGGTCATTTAGAAAGAAGTCTGAGTGCAGTCCAGGATGAGTAACCAATCCAAGGGAAGCAGGGCTTTGTGATTTGTAGAAGCAGGTCTGTCAGGTACGACTCGGTGCGCTCTAGGGTGTTTTGTTTGTTGTTCGTTCTTCCTGTGAGTGAAGGCACATTTACTGCCATTCACAGAACGTACAGCAGCTCAACTTGTAGCACTAAAAGGGCAGTGTTCTCACTTTACAAATGAGGACGGTGTTTGGCTCTGGTTTCTGGTGCCCGGAATCTATTCATGACAAAGAGGGACAGGGATCCAGGCTTCCAGATGCCTAGTTACATACGCCTCTTTGCAAACCGTCCAGCACAGAAAAGTCAGAATGCCCCGCGGGAACGCACCCTCGAGCTGCCGACCAGTGATCCGCTCAAGGGGGCCGTCCAGCCGCCCGCGGTGCCGTCGCGGACCCCGCGGAGCGAAACCCGCTGCACATCGGCGCCCTCCACGTCTGCCCAGAGGGAAGTGAATCATTACATTCACGTCACAGATGAGGAAACGGGGCGTTCAGGGGTTTGCCTGGTGCAAGGCTTGCCCGTGGGCCTGAGGGCTAGCAGACAACGCGGACACAACCCCCCATTTTGCAATGTTTGATCGACGGCAAGTCCTCTCGATGAACGTGTCCTAGAAAGGACTTGGTGTTGCTAAGGCCTCCCCTGGTCTGCCCTCTGTGAGCCAACCACAGTACCCTGGACGGTTAATGCCAGCATCTCAGAGCCCTTCAATTAAAGGGAACATTAACATTTTACATTCACTCCCAGGAGCACTTTACTAGAAGTTTCTACTGATTGCTTTGCTGCTGACATTATTTTAAGTGCATGCTATAAAGGATCTCCCAAATAATCCAGAATAACGTGTTTTTTTTTTCCCAACAAAGGTATGACAATTTGTCAGAGAAAAGAAAGCGGGGTCACAAAACCCAATAAACCATTTAAAAACTGGGCAGCGTCATCTGTATTGAGTGTAAACGGTTCCTGTCGCGTGTGGGCTCCCGCCGGAGAGCGGAGCTACAGCGGTGCTTGCGGAGGAGGAAAGCGCACACCTCCCTCCTTCCCCCCAAGCGCCACCGGCTCCTCTCTCACGACTGAGTTCAGACGGACTCCAGCTCCTCCTGTAGCTCAGCCGACTTGAAAAAAGGAAAAGCGTAGATAGGACACAAGCGAGCCCCGTGTCGGCCCTGCTCCTCTGCGAGAGAAGGGGAGGCACGGAGAATAAGGGACTGGGGGCCATCGGACCGGGAGCAGGAGACTGAGAAGGGGCAGAGCCCAGGACCGGGGGAGGTAGGGGAGTGGTGGGAGGAGGGAGGCAGGGAGGGTCTGCAGCTGGAGAGGGGCCTCGATGGGGCCATGTTTACCGTTTAAAAAGGCACATGAAAGAACAGAAGTGGCTGCCCTCCTCCCCGAGTGCATCACACCAGGAGCTGGGACCAAGGTGTGGCGGCCGCCACCCCCTTCCCTCTGCTGGTGGACGTGCTGCAGGGCAGCCTCCCGCGTGTCCCGTGTCCCGGCATCCACCCCGTGTGTGTCCGGGGTCCCGGCATCCGCCCCGCGTGTCTGGGGTCCCGGCATCCGCCCCGCACGTGTCCGGGGTCCCGGCATCCACCCCGCACGTATCCGGAGTCCCGGCATCTGCCCCACCTGTGTCGGAGTCCCGGCATCCGCCCGCGTGTCCGGGGTCCCAGCATCTGCCCTGCATGTCCGGGGTCCCGGCGTCCGCCCTGCGTGTCTGGGGTCCCGGCATCCGCCCTACGCGTGTCCGGAGCCCCGGCATCACCTCCACATGTGTCTGGTGTCCCAGGGTGATCTGTGAGTGTCTGACATTCTGGCACTAAGGCAGAAGGCTTGGGGACAGGGCTGCCCAGTCCTCACAGTTTTAGGAATAACAGATTGTTATCCATTAGAAGCCTAGTCAACAGGAAGCACTTAAAACAATGAGTCAGGAACAGAGTCCTTGACAGACCACGGATCAGCCTGTGACCCCGAGTGAGCCTCCATCCGTTCAAGTCATTTACTTTCTCCGTCACCTACGGTTTACTACACCTGAAATCCCTAACTCGCTGGCTTGTGGGCAGAGCCAACAAGACATCCGGTTACAGTTTAAAAAGCAAGTATCAGCACACATCTATCAGAGTGGCTAAAACGTGAAAGAATGACCACACCACGTGCGGGTGAGGACGTGGAGAAACGGGGTCACTCCTAAAGTGCAGGTGGGAAGTAAGATGATACAGCCTGTCTGCAAAACGGTGGCAGTCTCTTCAAAAACTAAAAATCCAAGTATTAGATGATCCAGGAACTGAATTCTTGGGTATCTATGCGAGAGAAATGCGAACTTGAGTTCACAGAAAGACCTGACGGGCATGTGCAGAGCAGTTTTGTTTGTAAGAGCTCAGAACTGAAACCAGGTGTCCATCAGAGGGTACATGATTGTTAGGTCCACACCACAGACAACTGCTCAGCGGGTCCAGGGGCACTGATCACAGCACACAAACTACTGACAACTTGCATGGATCTCTAGGAAAATAAGCTAAGTGGAAAACACCAATATGCAAAGATCACACACTTTATGATTCTATTTAAAATTTTTTAAAATAGTTATTCCTTTTTGAGAGACAGAGAGAGACACAGGCATGAGCAGGGAGGGGCAGAAAGAGACACACACACACACACACACACACACACACACACAGAACATGAAGCAGCTCCAGGCTCTGACCTGTCAGCACAGAGCTCGACGTGGGGCTCGAACTCACAGACTGCAGGATCATGATCTGAGCTGAAGTCGGACGCTTAACCGACTGAGCCACCCAGGTGCCCCTGTGATTCTGTTTACGTAACATTCTTGGAATGATAGATTTTAGAGATGACAGATCATGGCTGGAGGGCAGGGGAGGCTGGAGGGACGGAGGCGGGTCCTTGTGGTGGGAGTGTTTTGTGTCTTAACTGTGGTGACATCACATACGAGAAGACTGCAGAGAACCACACACACACACACACACTCTGGGGAAATCTGAGTGGGATCCTTTACTGTCAATGCCCTCATTGTAATATTGTACTTATAGTTTTGCAAAAGTCACCGTTCAGGAAAACTGGGCAAAATGCATAAGGGATGTCTCTGTAGTATTTTTTACAACTGCATGTGAATCTACAATGATCTCAAAATACAAAGCTTAATTTTAAAAAATTAAAATCACACCCAAGATAAAGCACTAGTGATCTTTTCAGAAGCCGCACTGTTAGAAACAAGGGCCCCTTTGCTTTACGAAGAGCGGCTGGCTGAGGGCTGGTAACAAAGAAAAACACAACTCTCTAGGACATTCCTGTGCGATGAGGAGACAAGAAAGAATTTCTAGAACCAAGAGACTGAGCACTGCTCATGGATGCCCAAAGAGGGCTGGGGGTAATTTCTGGGGAAGGGACGACAGAGATTCATGGAGCCCCTACTGTGTGCAAAGTGCTCCTCATGACAACGGAAACAATAAGACTCCCTCTGTTTTTATCTCGCTCCCAAGCTAGTGAGGGAAAGAGATGTGCGCGCATGTGTGTGTGCGTGCGTGCGTGTGTGTAAAAAGCAACATCCCTTATCTGAGCTAACCCATGTATTTTATCGAAAAGATTCCACTGTATCTCGCCACAGTGGGGAAGAACTATTAATCGTAACAGCATTAACAAGACACACGTGAGTCAGAAGTCATTAGGCAGCAGGCAGTTCTGGGCACCACATTAGACCCTTTGCATAGTTAACTGCACGAAACCATCTATAATGTGTGATCGTGGATACAAATTCATCACCAGCAAGTGACCAGACAGGCTCCCGCACAGTACACGAAGGACTGGCAGCCAGCATGGGTTTAAAATACCATTTAGATTCAGCATTTGAGAGAACTGGAGAAAAGATGATTCAGCATCGATTTCTTACAAAAGTGGAGGGCGGGTAGTTGGAAATTACGATCTGGCGAGGAAGGGCTCAATGTCATCCAGGCTGCTGGGGTGTGAAAGGACAGTCAGAGGGTGGGTAAGCCTGAAGGGTCTGTGCGCACTCTGGGGACAAGAGGGCCTGAGAGAAATCCCAGAGGAGAGATGCAAATGGAAGTGTGCGCACACGCACACGCACGCACACGCACCACACAGACGCAGATCATAGAATAACAGAAATTGGAATAGATTTTACTTGGGCTTCAATATGGAAGGATGTAACACTGATGCAAAGTCTCAATATCAAAGATCAAATACTTGTCAGGGACGCAACACACCCCTGCAGACCTTACAGAAGAAAATTTCAGTTAAATAGGAAACGTTTGCTGCAAGAAATGACAAATTTGTTGTCAAAGTCAGTACCTCTACGTGACAGGGGATGCAATTTTCAGCCCGATTTACACGCTCCCTCCTCCCTTGAAGCTGCTCGTTCTTTGCAGCCCGCAGAGCGCTGGCTAGATGGTCAGCTCATTTCCTTCTCCTCACCTGAAATGCCTCCCCATCTATATGTTTGGACTGGATGAATTCTCTTTTGACAAGATCCAATTCCAAGTCTGTCTGCCGGCAAAGCCCTGTGGAGTTGCACGGACCGCATGCTTTCTGTTGCCTCCAAGGGGCCACAGGGACTCCTAGCATCGCTCATTTCACATTCAGTTAATCCAGAGGAATTGCATCGCTTCAGTTGGACAACGGGCAGTAAAAAAGGGGACAGGACTTTCCTTCTTTCTCTCCCAGGGGGCAGAGACGGTCATGTTCACTTGTTCACACTTCACTTGGGTATATCCTGCATCTATTACATCACCTGCAACATGACACGTGCTCAATGAATACCTACTAAGCAAAGGAATGAATGGATAGATAGGCTGACCTGAGTGTCATAGGGCCATATATGACATGGGAGACCAAGGGCAAGACAGACACTTCTGTGTTCCCAAGAGAATATAACAAGAAGTAATCATTTTTTAAAACATCTTTTTAAATGTTATTTTTTGGGGGGGGAGAGAGAGAGAAAGAGTAAGTGCAAGTGGGGGAGGGGCATAGAGACAGGGAGAGAGAGAATCCTAAGCAGACTCCATGCTGTCAGTGTGGAGCCTGACAAGAGGCTTGATCTCACGACCATGAGATCATGTCTTGAGCTCAAATCAAGAGTTGGACGCTTAACTGACGGAGCCACACAGACGCTCCAAGCAGTCATAATTTCTACAAATATGCCCGGGTGAAGAGGAACCAATGGATCTACTGAAAGGAAAGACTGATTCCAGGAAAGGAATCCGTAAGCTACTGCGTGTTGCATGGAGATCACCCCTCATGAACCCCAGAGGTGACGTACGAGTGACTTGGGAAGACAAGACCAGGAAGACAGGAAGTACGAGCCGTAGAGCGGCTCTGGGCACATGTCAGTAAGGCAAGGAAGCTGGCTCTGGACTGACTGTGAACAGCCTGCCGTGCTGCGTGCGGACGTGCGTGTGTGAGTGCGTGCATATGAGTGAGTGTGCACACTGCGTGATCCAGGAACGCTAGAAGGCGTATCAGAGGCTCTGGGAACACAGGAGAATATCACACCACAAGATCAGGAGCGAAAACAAATACACTTGTATCAACAAACAGGAACACTGAATCCAGATCGAAACCAACATGACTGGAAAGTAATCCCTTAGTGAATAGACTTGCAAGCTCACATCCTAGATGCAATGTCTTTCTTGAGGAAATGCTCTGTGCAGAATGTGTGAGCCCAATCCAAGCGACAGGGAGTCACACAGTGGGGCTCACAGCGACAGTGCAAGGACCAAAGCTGGCTTCTGGGCGGTTGTGACATGGCATGTCAGGTGGACAGCGAACACTCTCCCAGCAGACACACATAGAGACAATGCCATGAAGCTTTTTGAAAATATACAAAGCTTGAAATATGGGAAATCTCATAGATGCAGAGATGAAGATAAAATTCGTCATGAAAATATCAAGTTCCAGCTTAACCCCGGGCAGCTAGTGGGGTGTGAGGATTGAATATAGGCTCAGAGTCCGAATCTGAGTCTTTAATGCCCTCAAGGGGGCAGGGCAGGTACCTGGGGCCTCGATGGGGTCATGAGTTGAAACTGTGGACTCCTTAAAAAAGCCAGTACTCACGTATGAATTAGTCTTCCTTTAAAATGGGACTAGAAAATTCTCCTAACACTGAAAAGGGCAATACAGTTTTTGGTCAAGGCAGGGGTCTGGGTGGGGTGGGTGGGATTGAGGATTTTCCTACAAGAATTTGGAACCAAAAACTGTTGCTCTGGGCATGTATGGAGTCTATATTTGCACCCTCCGGCTGTCAGGGAGTTTCCGGGGAGAAATTAGCACAGTCCAGGCACATTAAAGCCCCGCAGCCCTGGAAAAGTCACATGCAAGCCATTCACCAGGGTCACCTTGGTGATGAAGACCACACAGCCAGACTCAGCTCACTTAAGAAGAGCTGGTGATACAAAATTATCAATCATAAAAAATAAACCACCCTGAAGTGCGCAAGGTAATTGAAGGAATCTGCACCCACTCAAAAAATTTTTAAAAACTAAACAGTATTTCTTGATATTATAAAGCAAATATCCACTGAAATAAAAATGTAATGGATCCATTATGCAACAGATTAAGCATAATTGAAAGGAAATTAATGGACTGGAATATAGATTAGAGCAAAGTGTGTACAATACAGCATTAAGAGATAATGAGATAGTAATAAACATTGATGGTTACATAAGATAAAGTAAGAAGGTCCAATACACATGGAAGGCATTCTGGAAGGGAAGGAAAGAATACAGGAAGGTAGTTTCTTTGAATAAAGACCCAAACATGGTGCCTCAGAGTGAAGAAGTACAAGCAGTCAGAAGTATTATAAACAAAAATGAACCCCTACACATGTAAATCACAGTGAAAACACAAGACACTAAAAGCAATCAGAAGAAAAAGATAGGTTTTCTACAAAAGAACAAAAATTAGTTTGTGTGCAGAATTAGATCTTCAGCAACAGGCTGGAGGGAAAGAGATTATCATCTTCAAAAAGGGAAGGAAAAACAGCCTAAAATTCTAGTTACGGTCATATCTACACGATGGCCAAGCCAACAGGTGAAGCAGTTGATCCATCATGGACACTGACCCAGGCATCTGCCAGTGGGGACTGAAGGCAGGAAGAGATGCCCTGCCCACAGTGGGCAGAGACGTGACTGAGTGCAGGCGGTGCCCAGCGATGATGATGATCAGGCCCAACTGGTGGTGGGGGTGGGGCCCGAAAGAAGATGGAGTGGAAATACCAGAAATTAATACACGACGCGAATACAGGTTGGTCCAAGAGAACGTAGCAATAGACCACATTTGACCGATCATCAACAATTCAATAAAGGGATCACGGAAACCAAACGCAAGTATGCAGGAAAAACAAAATATAATTTTAGATTTCAACATTTTTCTGTAATCATAGAAATCCAGCTAGTGAATAGCCCCAGAACTCTGTGTCAGTGTTAGAAGCTCATCCCTGTTATGAAGCTGACCACACAGGGGCCTAGAGTCTCAGGGGTACTCACACTGGGTCTCAAATAGAGTCCGTTCTCTGCATGCCAATAAATTAGGAGCCGCCAACAAAAAGCCGTGGGTAAAAGTAGGCATGAATTCGGAAATCAAAAATACATGACCAATAAATTATAACGTAAAATATGAAATATTTAGCACCGAATAACAATCCAATGCCCGATCTTGAGATTTGTGGATGCTGCTAAAATAACCGAGGGGGATTCGTACACATCCTCTCAAGTAAGAAAAGACTGAACTTAGCACTGAGATTTCATCTCCAAGATTTAAAAATAGAGCAGATGCAAACAAAGAGGGTGGAAAGAAGGACATAGCACAAAAGAGTAGAAATTAATGAGAGAGAACACAAGGATGAAAAGAGAAATATAAAAACCAAAGCAGAGGTCTTTAAATATAATGTGAACATGCAAAGTTATGTCCAAATCAATCAAAACCCAAACAGAAAAGAGGCGAACAATATTAGGAATGAAACACAAGACATAACTACTTTATGTCAGATGAAAAGGGGTGAATGATTTTATAAGGATTTTGACTACTCAGATGTAGTTGACGATTTTCTAAATAAATATTGGAATTGACCCAGGAGTACTCCTCAATAGAACTGTAACCATTAAAGACACTGAAACAATAGTTTAAAAAGAATTGATGAACCCCAACAGTATCAAGCCTTGGCGGAATCCATACCTCTTGATTATATAACTAATGAAAAAGAGAAGCCCTTCAAAACATAATCAGCAATACGTATTTAAAAAATACTTCATCTCTAAATAAGGTATCTCAGGAATGCAATGATGGTCAGTCTAACATTGAGGATTTCATTTAGTAACAGATTAAACAAAAAAAAATACGATGACCTTTATATGTATAGCATCCTAAATCCTTTGAAAATCCAACACTGATTTATAATTCAAAAATAAAGACATTATAGCTAGAACTGGAAGGCATCTTTATTAACGTTCTAGACAGCAGCTACCAAAGCACACAGGAAATCATACTGACTGATGAAGAAAACAGAAATATTCCCTTTACATTAAAAAGAGGTTGAGAGGGGCACCTGGGAGGCTCAATTGGTTAAGTGTCCAACTCTTGGTTGCTGCTCAGGTCATGATCGCATAGTTTGTGAGTTCGAGCCCCACAGAGGGCTCTGTGCTGACAGTGTGGAGTCTGCTTGGGACTCTCTCTCTCCCTCCCTCTTTCCCCCTCCCTTGCTTGTGCTCTCTCTCTCTCTCTCTCTCTCTCAAAATAAATAAATAAACTTAAAACAAGAGGACGAGAGGTCATGCTCTAACGGTTTCTAGACCAGCACTGGCCTGGGGGCACCGGCTAGCGCAGGAAGGCAGCAAGCAAAAGAACAACAAACAAAGAAAATGCCTAAGGCAAAAAACAAAGTTGTCAATGGTTTGCAGATGTCTGATAAAATGCCCAGCGGATCCATCAAACTGAATTAAAAAGATGACAGACATTGGTAACATCACTCGAAACAAGATTCACATTAAAGAGTCCTTAGCGTTTCTTTTCACTGGTAACAATCGATGGAAAGTGTGACTAAAAAAGTAATTTACACTCTTTAAAAATTCTAGGGATTTACCCAAAGGATACAGGAGCGCTGATGCATAGGAGCACATGTACCCCACTGTTCACAGCGACACTGTCAACAATAGCCAAATCATGGAAAGAGCCTAAATGTCCATCACCTGATGAGTAGAGAAAGATGGTAGATTCTCCACTGGGTCACGTGGAAGATTACATTAACTGAATGGTCTGAACCAGGGTCCACACATATTTTCTCTAAAGGGACAAATAACAAATGCTTTAGGCTTCATAGGCCACATGGTCTCTGTTGAAACTACTTATGGTCATGCAAACAGACCTTAGACAACACATAAACAAACACCCATGGCTAATTTCCGATAAAGCTTTATTTACAAAAATAGGCTGTGATCGTTTGTCTAAACATTCTGTTTAAAAGGCAGAGATCATCAAATTGAAAAGAAAAAACACAACCAAAGAAGCAAGACCTAGCTCTATGTTATCTATAAGACCTACACTTTAATTTTAATGTTTTATTTATTTTTGAGACAGAGAGAGACAGAGCACGAGCAGGGGAGGGGCAGAGAGAGAAGGAGACCCAGAATATGAAGCAGGCTCCAGGCTCTGAGCTGTCAGGACACAGCCTGACGCAGGGCTCGAACCCACAACCCAGGTGATCATGACCTGGAGCCTGCTTCTGATTCTGTGTCTCCCTCTCTCTTTGACCCTCCCCTGCTCACACTCTGTGTCTCTCTCTCAAAAATAAATAAACCTTAAAAAAATTAAAAAAAAAAGAATATTCCATTATATAGTTGTACCCACACTTTTTTTCATATATATATATATATATGTATATATATATATATATATGAGAAATCGTCAACCTTCCCAGTTTCAGGAACCTTCTATGAAATAAAAACGGCTAACAATATGAGAGCCTCTTGTCACTTCAGACAAAGAACTACAGTTCACTTCAGACAAGAACTTCAGACTGAGGACAGCCATCCGTAGACCCATGGGCCTGCCATTCTGTGTGCATCACACGGGCTTCGTCTGCCCCTGGGTTCACACCACGGAGAGCTGAGTTCTCTGTCGGAGCATCGCTATGCGTTTTCATCGAGTTTAGTCGCATCTATTTTCAAGCAGGCATCTCTCTATAAAGACGCCATCAGCAAAATCAACACTGCACACATTCACGGCACTTGCTATCACTCAGCTCTGCGGATGCCCAAATCTATGACTGCAGCCTTTCAAAATATAAATGGTGACCTGCTCCCACAGCCTCTACGCCACCGAGCTCCTTGATTCCGGGGTCCACGGTAAGGCCAGTCATTAGCACCAAGGTGGTGTTTCACGGCTGTATTCCACGCAGCGCTTTATAAAGTTAACGTTAATAATATGATACACTACCTGGCTGGCCGGTTGGCTCAGTTGGTTAGAGCATGGTGCTAATAATATGATACTCGATAAACAATCAAGACCCTCTAGAGTTCTCTGAGCATCCTCGCTCACTTAAAGACATGCGCAGACGGTGCCGATGTGTTCTCAGTTTCAGGGTGGCAGAGTTGAGCTCCAGAACGGAAAAAGAGGCAGCACATCTCACTGCCGATAGGGTCCTTCCTTGAGTCACAAACAGGGACTTGGCAAGACTTTATGGGAATTGTATTCGATCGCTTCCAAGGCCTTTGTCTTCAGAGTCTCTACGATCTGTTTATAATGTCGCTAGCTTCATGCGCTTGCTGGAACAGGGACATGGGCATGATGGGCTAAGCGGGTGGTCCGCGGAGACCGTGTGGTGATTTGGGTAATGGAGGATCTGTGCCATGGCTAACGGGGGTGTGAACAAATCACACCCACTGAAAAATTGTTTGTTCTCCGTGGTTAACATCCAGAAGTTCAGTGTTGGAGTGTTTTCACCAGGACATTTATTTTTTTACCTCATACCCTGGTTTTTGCCTTATGGAACATTGACCGAGTTACACTTCTTGGTGCAAAATCCAGGACCTGAACCTTCATTGTAGTTAGGAAATGCAGGCACTGTCTGACAGATTCATAGACAACACTGGTCTGCAATTTGGTCATATTTTGGTAAACAAACATCTCACCAGACGTCTATGTGAAAGGTAATCACCAAATTTGCTATTTTTTTCTTAACTACTGCTTATGAGTTAAATTGTGCCCCTCCCCCCCAAAAAGATAGGTCCGAGTCCTAATCCCCAGTACCTCACAATGTGAGTTTATTTGGAGACAAGGACCTTACAGAAGTAATCAAGTTGAGGTCATTATGGTGCACCGGAGACAATGTGACTGGGGTCCTTATAAAAGGGAGAAATTTGGACAGAGATTTGGGGTGCAGAGGGAAAGCCATGTGAAGATGAAGCCACAGATCAGAGTGATCCTTCTAGAAGCCAAAGTAATACCAAAGAGCACCAGCAAAACCCAGAAACAAGCAAGAGGCCAGGGTACACCCTTCCTCAAGGCCACGGTGGGAATCAAGGCTGCCGCCATCTTGACTTTGGGCCGCCGGCCTCCTGGGCTGACAGCCAGTACGTTTCCTGTTGTCCGGACTACTCAGCACACGAATGTGCCGTTTGGGCCGCAGGTCACGGGTGCGAGTTGCATTTGGGCACAGCCTGCTTCCCCTGCATCTCACACGGACTGTGCTCCGCCGGCCCCCAAGGCCTTCCCCAGCCCCAAGTTCCTGCCCCAGGGCCCTTCCACAGACTCTTCCCTCTGCCTCGAAGTCCCATGAAGCTCAGGCTACCTCTTCACTCCTTCTGGAATTTACCAATTGTGGCCAGTTCCTTCCACCACCACCCTGGAGTGGCATGAGCCCACTGTTAGCCACCAACTACACAAACGCTTTCCTCACGGCCTTTTTCCTGGCTCACGTTTTAAGTTTTCCTAAAATAAAAAGTAAGCATACCAATAAAAATAATTTCTTGTGTTTCTGAAATCTGAAGAGACAGATTTTATCTTAAAGAAGGCCGGCTGCTACGATTTTCCTTTAGTTGTTCAGCTGTGACTCATCTGTCTGCCTTGGAGATCCATCAGTTGGCGCTCGTGGGTGGTCTTCCCAAAACAGCTAGTGCTTAGTGTCGATGCTGCTCCTTCCGAATTCTCCACAAGGCACTGCTGGTCCGTCTCCTCCACTCTTCCTTCAAGGCCTGCTCAGTATGCACTTTCCTTCTAGAAGTTTCTCTCATATTACTCCACATCATGCCAGGCTTTCCTTTGCTTTCTGTTTCCTTAACACCTTCACACACAGTGGATATAGAGACGCCGGGGACGCGTTCCAAGGTCTTCCCGGGCTTCCACTGCCATCCTAGTGAGGGCAGGACCACCAGCAACCTCCACGCCGTCAGCCAGAGACAGGCACCAGTCAGCACCTCCCCGCCTCCGACCCTCTGAGTGCCGAGCCCAGAGCTCAGCAAGTGGGAGACGCTCAGGGCGTTTTTCACTGACAGCGGGAAGATAAAACGAGCCAGTTTTACTTCAGTGGTTTTTGTAATTTGGGTCAAATACCCTTTTCTTTTCCATGACTAAAATGAATACCTGATCCCGAGAAAAGTAAGTCCCGCATCGTTCTAAATGTGAGATAACGGCTTTTATATACAAAGAAAAACGCTCCAAAGTGCAGACTCCACTGGGATGTCAGAACGTATTAGGCATCACACGGAAAAGAAAAATGCAGCACAGCCCGGTTCTTGCCTCTGCCGGCCTTGCTCTCCCTTCACGGAAGGACGGAGACGACTCGCAGTCTCTCCGTCTCCTCAGCCGTTACGGGCAGGGCCGCCTGGGAGAGATCGTTTTGTTTTTTTTTTTCATAATATTTTATTGTCAAATTGTTTTCCATACAACACCCAGTGCTCTTCCCCTTAAGTGCCCTCCACCATCACCACCACCTCTCTTCCCCCCTCCCCCTTCCCCCTCAACCCTCAGTTCATTCTCAGCATTCAATAGTCTCTCAAGTTTTGCATCCCTCTCTCTCCCCAACTCTCTCTCCCTCCTCCGCT
>NC_043701.1:3019859-3028929 GCF_006229205.1 Suricata suricatta
CTAGAGATTGTTTTTAAGCTCACTCTAGCAGCGGAGAAAGAGTATCTTTAGTCGGCACAACGATTATGATTTACATGAATGAAAATCACTTTTGGTTGATAATCCTAGAATGAGGGGCCTGTAAGAAGTGACCGAATTTGCTCCCTATAGCGGAGAGTTCCGGTAATTCTTTCCTTTTACAGGAGTGTTCCAGCAAGTGGCACCGCCAGGGACACCTGGTTTCAGGTCCAGAACCGTTGCCTCCAACACAGTAGGGTCTGGGGATGTCAGAAAGGAAGCAGGGGACACGGGGTGGCAGGTGGGGGGGGTGGCGTGCAGGGGAAGGGAGCACCGAGAGAGACCCGATGCAGAGGGGAAGCTGCGTGAGGAGACAGCAGGAGCCAGGGGAAGAAGGGAACGCCTCCTCCGTTTCTGTTTCAGGAACATTCCAGATTACCCAGTTGTTTTGAAATTCATCGACATCATGGAAAAACTTGAACCTCAACACAAGGGATTGATTATTTAACTGGGAGATGAGAAACCACAAAGTCCACCAGAATATGAATACAATGCCCTGCTAAGCACATCCTGTCCTTGACCTGGGCTGAGATCCCCGCCGTCTAAGCCACTGATGGCGGCCTGAGTCTCTAGTCACAGTGCCTGCCCAGAGACTGGGGGAAGACCCGATGTCTGGGCAGAATCTTGACCTGGTGTAGGTCAGCTGGCGAATCCCACTTGAAATCCACAGACTGCTTCCTCCAATTTCGTAAGTGTGAAACTTACCATGGACAGTTTCCTCTGTGCCCAATATGGCAGCAAGTGCTATGGACAAGGGCAGAGGAGAGAGCCAAAATCATAAACTCTATTTCTCTAGGGAACTTGAAGCTGGGAATCAGATACACACACACACACACACACACACACACACACACACACACACATTAAGACAACTAACAAAAAACACAAGAGTGGGTGTGACTACATGTCAAAGAATCAGAGGCAGCAAACACAATAGGAATTCAATGCCAAAAACAGCTTCCCACCATAGGTCATGGATGACCTGGAGTGACAAGAACAATTATTGGTACCTAAGGGGAAACTAACTTCTATTGTTTCATTCATTTCATTCATTCACTCATTCAATAGCCTACACAGTGGGACGAGACCCAGTGAATAGCAAATAAGGTGTATGCCTGCCTTCAAGAATCCTGAGTGCAGCAAAGGACATGGGGACACGTAGACATGCGCACGTGTGCAGTGACCTGCCAAGCGGCTCTGGAAACAGCATCAATATCTGTGTGTATCACAGAATGCCTGAGCTCCGGTGGAATGCTCTTAGAGGGTGAAAATTTCCACCTATAATCCACTGAGGTGTCCCTTCTGACGCATGATTTCTCCATCCATAAGATCACTTAGACTAGGAAACCCATGGGAATCATGCAGCTCCTAGAATAATCCTTTGGTGAAAGAAAGAATCAGAATCCATCAGAACCCACTGCCAGAGAGGGTTGGGGGGGACACGGCATCATTTCTGCGGTCGCCCCTGGGTGCCTGAGTACATGGCACGTTTTCTTGTCGAGAGCTCTTCCTGTTCTTCCGTCCGTAGGGAGGCCGCGTTAAAAGTGCAGATCAGCCCGACCATATAGTTAGGACGTTATTAACTATTGTTCTCAGTGCAATCCTGGCATACGGTATAGTGGTGAACAATGCGGTCTAATGCACTGGCTGAGCCATCTGTGTGCAGGACTCAGGTCCATGATTCAACAGCACGAGGGCTTGCTTCTCCTCTGTTTGAGCTCCCCATGCCCACCCAGTGCCTGGAACAGAGGAGCTGGAACAGAGGAGCACACACCGAGGGCACTCAGATCCCGGTTGACCAAGTCCCTGGGTGCAGCTAGAGGCACCTGTGGGCCCCACGGCTGGTAACAGCCCGTTTTCCTGGACACAGGGGCCATTGTTTGTTTTCCATTTACACCAGTGGCACTGAGGGTCCTAGAGAGGACACAAAATTATTTTAAAAGTGGTCTGAGCAAACAGCTTGCTAGAGCTGACAATCGCTGGTCCAACAACGGAGTGACAGCAACTCATAATGTGACCCGCACAGTGAAGGAGCGCCACCAACCTTAACAGGAGAGCCCCACGTATTCGTTTTTCCAAAGATTCACAGAGAAGAAAATTATGCCCTGTGATCACAGGAAGGTAGCGTCCAGGCACTGGGGATTATTAACAACGCAAAATGCATCATTATTCAGTCAAGATCTGGGCCGCTCTCCTTTCTTCCTGCCAGTTGAACCGGAACCTGAGTGGACCGGAGCTCTGCACCCCTGATCCTCCAGAGCGCGGTGAGCGCCGTGCGCCTGATGCGCAAGCAGCCATCGGCCCAGGAGTGGGGATTTCTCTGCAGTCTCTGTGTCGCCCTGCAGGTGCCACCCCCCCCTCCCAGTCACACCTGCCGCGGTGCATCGCACGGTCAACCACGAGACAGGGGCGGTCACTGCGTTCGCTGCTCCCTCCCTGCGCGGCTCTGTCCACACCTGGGGGACCCCTCTCAGTTACCGCCGGACGCCGGAGCCTGCAGACCATCTGTGAGGCTGGGGGAGATGTGTCTCTTCTCCTATTTCAGCGTCGTCTGGTCAGCCTGCCAAAGGGGCACCGGCCACCGCGCCCGGACGGTGCATGCCCTCCCCTCCTCCTTGCTCATTCACAAAGCCGTGCTCAGGGTGGTTTGTGGGCGCCCAGATCAGCCGGGGGCAGCAGCTGTGTGCTCCACCGCGTGTGTGTAAAGAGGAGGTGCTCAGATACGCTCCAGGGCTGCACCTGGGATGTGTGTCTGTGGCCGCACGGCCCCCCCGCCCCTCCCAGGGCCGGCGCGCTGGCCGCAGCCATCCTGGGGTCCCTCCTCAGGTCCCTTCATTGCCACCTCCTCCTGGTCTCTGCCTTCCTGTGACTCCCTCCAGGGCCCACTGTGTCCTCCTCCCTCTGGAAGCCCCACCTCTGGGCCCTGCATTTTCCTCGCCAGCTCTTCCCCCCACGGGGCCTGGGAGAAGCATATTCGCTCTTCATGGTCCTGCCCGGGGGAATGCAGGACCCACGGGAGCAGGGACCGGTCTGTTCCGGTCACTGCTGGATTCCCAGTTCCGCCAGGGTGCCTGATCCCGTGCTCCGGACTTCTGTGCACGCGTTCGGTCGTGAATGGGTGTGGTGAGGAGCCCATGTAGATCGAAAGGGCTAATGTTCTATTTTCTCACTGTGCTATTTTTGGCAACATGTGTTAAGCTGATCTTTTTTTCTGTGTCTTCTTCCATTCTCCCCTGCTCCAAGCCATAACGAGCCACGTTTTTAAACGGACAGGCACGTCTGAGGTTCTGGGGATGCCATCCCTGCCACTGCCATCTCAGGGGCGCTGCTGAGGGTGGGCATCCTCCTGTGGAACCGCTCAGGGGGCCCCTCGGAGCCAGAAGATGAAGTAACGGGCAGATCCCACTCCCAGGACCGTGAGTCGGTCTGCGGGGGACTCAGGGGCCCCAGAGCCCGGCACCTCCAGGACAGGAGCGGGCGCCGTCCCGCCCTGCCGGGTCCTGGCTCTTCCTCCCATGAGGCCGCCAGCATCTGTGATCTCAACGTGAGCCTCGAGTGCCAGCCAAGAGCACCCATGTGCTCACCAGCCTCTCCAGACCTGCTCGGTGGATCTGAACACTCCTTGAACCCAGGCCTCAACCCCCAGGCTCCCTCCTTTTGGAACCCGTCCGCCGCAGGATGGGCTTTTCCCCTCGACAAGTCCAGCCGGAGCTGCGCTGGCGATGGGTGTATCGGGGGCGGAGGCTCCCGCCGGATGCGGGCCTGAGGCTGATCACACTCAGACAGTGGAAACACTCTATTTCAGACTCTCTTTCCTTCACAGCGGGGCCACTGAGGAACAGGGACGCGAGTCTCCCCCCCCGCCATGATCTCTGACGCTGGCGCCATCACTGTCCTTGCCACCGCGCTCTCTGCCACCACCTGTGTCACCATGACGACCCTCATCGTGACCGTAGTTGCCGCTACATCCAAGATCCAATCTTAGCCTTAACCCCTATCTCGAGCGACAGCTCCTTTCCTGCGCACAAACCCTTCCTGCACCTTGGGAACTCACGCGGGCATCTGAGCCGCCGTGTCGGCCTCAGAGGGGACGCTGCGGCTGCCCCTCCTGGCCCGGCCCCGGCCTGGGCCCCCCTTCCCGCTGGTCTCTGTGCCTGTGGTCTTTCCAACTCTGGTCTATGGCCTCAAGGCCAACACGCGCCGAGGCGCCCCAGGGAGGGCACAGCGAACCACCCTTTAATCCTGCTTCTGAGTCCAGGCCTGCTCCCTCACCGCTGTCCCCCAGGCCCCAGCACATCCCATGTGCACATTGTTCCTGGGGTCACCAGTTCGCACGCTGTGGGCTAACGGGCGACACGGATCACGGTCAATCTCCTCCTGGTGGAGCCGTCACGTGGCCTGGGATGGAGCAGGTGGTCAGTAAACACGTGTCAGCAGAATGGATGCTTTGGTCCGAGTAAAACAAATGGGCTCCGCCTCTTTAGGAAAGGCGGGTCTGTTTGGCAAGCTTGGCTTTTCCATTTTGTGTGAAAACAGCCCATGGACTATACTCTTTGTTAACAATAAGTGTGAATCCTGTGAGAGTGACAGCTGCTGAAAAGACACCAGAAAGTGATGTTCACCCCTGTGTGAGAGGTACAAGCACAAGGGGGAAGGTCTGGAAAGTGACAAGGATGCAACGTGAGATCCGTAACAACAGAACTGAACCCAGAGCTCCAGCCCCAGGCTCACGTGCTTTGGAGTCTGTTCTCCGGATGGTTCTGCCCCCAAGTTGGCTTTGCTGCGTCTCTCTCCCCTTCCCGCCCCCGCCGCCTGTGTGCTCCCTTTCTTGCTGGAGGAGTGGCCGGGGGCACTCCGCTGGACAGCAGAGACTGCTGTGCAAACAAGCGACAGTCCCGGACCCACTGCGGGACCCCCGCCCTGCTTGGTGCGTCTTATTTTTATAAGCCGTTGATACCTCAGAGCTAAAAAGGCTGTTTTTTCCCAATTGCTAGTGGCCAGGGTAATGGGGGCGGGGGCTGAAGGAAACCTGACCCTCCCCAGTCCTGTCTTCCTTCTCGCACACCCCCACCCCCCCATGGTCACAAAACCCAAACCTCACTCTGTATAAGAGGATTCGGCAGGAGGAGACTGACGTGAAGAAAGACGACTCTATTTGTTCACCAGTTCTCTCCTTTACTTCATTAATTCGGAAATGTAACGGGTGAACCAAGGGTGACCAAGATCTTAGCAATCCGGACACTCTTCCTAAAACAGTTGTTCAGCTGCACAGAGGAGAGACGAAGGATACACGGAAGCTGTATCCAAATATTTGAGGGTCATTAAGTGACAGTGAAGAAAAAAGTATGTTTGCAGTTGCTCCGAAACCAGACTAACATGGGAGCCAACAGATGTCTGTGGATATTTAAGTTAGGTAAACTACAATGATATAAATTAAAGTCCAAGGTCCTCAGTCACACCTGCCGCACGTCAGGGCTCACGGCCACCTGCGGGCAGTGGCTGCCATCTTGGACAGCACAGATACACCGCATTCCATCACGGCGGGAAGTCCCGTTGGCCGTTGGTTGCTGTGTGAAAGGTGGAACACGATTCAGAGACATGAAGTCCTAAGACGCAGACTTAAGTCGGTCTGCAGAAGAACTCAACAATCACAGCTGTCCAGCTTCGGGCGTGGGTTTTCTTTTTTCCTTTTTAATTTTTTAATGTATTTTATTTATTTTTGAGAGACAGAGAGAGACAGCATGAGCAGGGGAGGGTCAGAGAGAGGGGGACAGAATCCGAAGCAGCTCCAGGCTCTGAGCTGTCAGCACAGAGCCCGATGCGGGGCCTGAACCCACAAACTGCGAGATCATGACCTGAGCTGAAGCTGGATGCTTAACCGACTGAGTCCCCCGGGTGCCCCGGGAGTGGGTTTTCTACAAGGAGAGAACCTTGTAAAGGGAGAACTAAGAGGTGAGAGACAGGGGAGTTCTCCAGAGAAGTTGTGCCGTACGGTGACTCAGATGCCAGTCTGTGTCCCTCCAGCCTCACAGCTCTGCGGTCCCGTGCCCCATAGAAGATGACCAATGTGGGGCAGGAAGAAGTTCACGTTCATGTTAAGAGGGACAGGAGGAGAGAGGAGAGAGAGGTGGAAGGCACCTGCCTAACGCGCACCCGCCAGTGATCATGACACAAGTAAAAGGACTTGTGGGATGATCAAAGTTGTTCTTTCAAGCTCTTTAAATTTTATTTATTGATTTTTAGAGAGAGAATGAATGAGAGTGGGGGAGGGGTTGGGGGGGGACAGAATCCCAAGCAGGCTCTGCACTGTCAGCACAGTATGAAGTCGAACCAGGAACCGTGAGATCATGACCTGAGCTGAACTCGGACGCTTCGCTGATTGAGCCGCCCAGGGGCCGCCGGGATGATCAGAATTCTTACACGACATTTCACAAACAACAACAGAAGCTGGTATCTGCATCCGACCCACCCCCACCGGCCAGCGAAAATGAAATAAAAATTAAGCGAAAAGTAACCCATAGGGCTCAGGACGCACGCTCAGGAAACGGCTAAAAGAAAGATGTGGGTAGAGTGGCTCACGGGCAGAGCCTTTTGCATCCGGATCCCGTTCCCGCTGATAAATGGCTCTGTGAGAGCTGACCAGCCCGTTGAGTTTAAGGAGCCCCGTGCTCAGAGAACGTGGGTGTCGGCAGGCTTGCCAGTGACCGAGCGTCAGAGTCCCCGCGACATCAAACAGCGCTGGTTACTGGCTGCAGACACAGAGGGGAAGTCCGTGGGACTACTGCAAGGTCACAGTTACGATTTTATTTATCTCTAAAAACATTTTTGGGAATGCATACGTTACTGGCTTGGGGAGGCCCACGGATGTCTGGCTTCAGAGGAAGCCAGCTCTTCCATTCAGCTCCGCGTTGGTAAAGCTTGCCGGGTCTCAGGCAGTCAGATAAGAGTGAGCGGCTGGATGATGTCCTAGGATGCACCACGCGCTCAGCAGGGCGCCGGCCCCGTGTCCCTCCTGAGGCACCTGCACGCGGAGCAGGGCGGGGACTCTATTCCGAAGGGAGACTCCGCAGGCCAGCATCACGTGTCCCTGGAGGAGCTGGGGGGCATCCAGGACCACCAGCCTCCTTTCCGTGGTTACGAATGAAAGTGTCCGCAGGAATTCACTGCAGTATCTTCTAGAGCAAGCCGTTTTGGCCGGCAGGCCCGCCCCCCCTCGGTGGGACACTCCTGGGGACAAGCCGGGACAGAGTGGCGTGAAGAGAAGCCACATTCCTGGAGCCTGATGAGAATGCGGTGTTCCTCCCCCACGGCCTAACGAGTGGGCCCGTGCCGGCAGCAGAGGTCCCTGACCTGGCTCTGTCTGCAGAAGCTCTCCGCCATCATCCGGGCACGCAGAGGCGACGGCAGAAAACCACCGACCAGAGCTGTGTCCCTCCTACAGTCACACCAGGACCGGCGGCAGCTGCCTGGCCGTGGCTGTTTACGGAGCTTAGCGGTCTGCTCCTTGGACCCGCTTCCCACCTCCGGCTGGTCCCGCACACGGACTATTTGGAACAGATCAGCCCTGCACACGAGCAGGCAATCTCTGTCCTGCCTGCCGGCCACCAAGATGTGTCCGCAGAAAGCAGTGACGAGGGAAGGCACCCAGGTGGAACAGAGGAGACAGCCCTAGGGTGCGATGATGATTTCAGCCTTGACTTTACCACCGGTGCGTGAGCCACAGGACGTGGCTGAGACGGAATTCTCCAGACGCGGATTCGCCCTCCTCATCTTTGCGCCTTAGGAAGGTGCGTGATGCGGTCCGGCTTGGACGGGAGATGCTGGGGCTGGGGAATCAAGTCCTAAGTGCTCTCCGCGCAGGGGGAGAGCCCTCAGAGGGGGAGTCTGCAGACACAGGGGAGGGACTTGGGGCCACGATCAGAAGTGCAGGACGCAGCAGTCCCGAGGGGGGGTGCACATGGGAAGGATCAGGTGCAGAGCTGCGAGGTGTCCGTCTCGGCAGGAGTCACAGGAGCCCAGACGAAGCGACAGCAGTGGGAACGCAGAGAAACGGGATTCCAAGTTCCCGGGGCCAATCACTCAATTTGGTTCGAGTCTGGAACATGACTCACGGGTCACATCCAGGGACTCACGGGGAGCGGCCATCTGGATGCACAGGGCAGGACAGGCATGTGACAGGCACTCGCTAACACCTCAGTGGTGAGCACCAGAGTCCTCAAATCTTCAGCCTCTCTCACGGCCTTTTAGCAGGACGTTAGAGACCTGCTGCTGTGGTCCCTTTCTCGGTCCCACGGCATTCGCCGGTTCTCTCGTGTTTTTAACTGGTATTTGCCGATCATTTATTACCTGCCAGCGGATCCTTCCTGCCCGTGGGGAGCTCGCAGCTCAGGTCAGGATGACGGGCGTGTGCAGTGGTTTCTGAGCTCCGTGTGACGCCCGGGGCAACTGGGGAGGCCTCCCCCAGGACGCCCAATTTCTTGACAGAAGAGAGCAGCCGGAAGAGGTGGAGGAGGAGATGTAGATGGAGAGATGTGCATGTGGTCGCGTACAGTTCAATGAATCTAAGCCAGGGCGGTGGCTTGGACAGGTCAGTTGTCTGGCTCGCCGAGTCTAGAGGACGCGGTCCAGGAGGGCCGTCCCCTGCGCTGACGCCTCCCAAGGGCCTGGTCCACGCTCACCCCGAGGGCCTCGCCTGCGTTTGTCCTGTGGGTCTGGTCCGCGCTCACCCCGAGGGTCTGGTGCCACGGCTCGCTGCAGGCAGGGCCGCCAGGGAGGGAGGGTCTCTCTCTCTTTCTTTTTTCTTTTTTAAAATTTATTTTTATTTTTAAATAGTTTATTGTCAAATTGGTTTCCATACAACACCCAGTGCTCTTCCCCACAAGTGCCCTCCTCCATCACCACCACCTCTTTTCCCCTCCCCCTTGCCCCGTCCATTCCTTTTCAGTATTCAATAGTCTCTCAGGTTTTGTGTCCTTCTCTCTCCCCAACTCTCTTTCCCTCTTCCCCTCCCCCT